>NW_017686978.1:0-1030 GCF_001879085.1 Nicotiana attenuata | reverse complement strand
ACCATTCTGTGCGGTCCGCACAAGTGAGGTTCAGAGAGGCTGACATTCAGGCTAAAAGGCAATGCGGCCACACGAGGTTTTGTGCGGTCCGCACTAGGATCAATGCGGCCGCACTCGATTTAGTGCAGTCTG
The DNA here is from genome assembly GCF_001879085.1 of Nicotiana attenuata. Taxonomy (NCBI): domain Eukaryota; kingdom Viridiplantae; phylum Streptophyta; class Magnoliopsida; order Solanales; family Solanaceae; genus Nicotiana; species Nicotiana attenuata. The sequence goes on along the minus strand of NW_017686978.1, from coordinate 898 downwards.
CAGAGAGAGGGTTCGGAGAGTTGCCCAATCCATGTTTGAAGACCAATGCGGTCCGCGCTCCATTTGATGCGGACCGCACTAGAAGCCACCGCGGCCGCACTCGATTCTGTGCGGTCCGCATTGCCCAAGTTCAGAGAGCAATTTTGTCAAGTGAAAGCCCTAGTGCGCCCGCACGTGATTTTGTGCGGTCCGCACTAACCCCGCAGGGGTATTTTTGTTCAGATTTGTCAGCTTAGTATAAATAGCTTCTTTTCCATTTTTAGAGAAAGCAGATAGTTTTGTATGTAGAGCTGCGCTCGTGACTTGGGTTATTTTGCTATTTTGAGTAATTTTAGCTTAATTTTACCATTGAATCTTCAAGTTCTTCTTAGTAATTAATTATTACGAGTTCATCTTCATCTATTTCTTTGTTTTTGTCTCTAATTATGAGTAGCTAGACCCATCAGCTAGGGTTGTGGCTCAACCCTAGTGTGGGTAATTGATGGGTCTTGTATTTTAGGGCTTGATTGACTATGGATGTTTGATATTTGGGCTAATTTCATGTTTTATTGCTAAATTAGTGGTTGCAAATACTAGTTTGTGTTTAGTTGACTTTTTCTCTTCTTGAGAAAGAGAGCCTAAGTCTCTAAAATTAGTCCAACAAGGAATTGGGGCGTACTCAAGAGAATTGATAGCCCCAATTAAAGGGTTAAACCGAGAGATCATAATACCCGACTTGAACTTTAATTGCTTGTGCAAATTTGCATACCCTATTGGTCTTGAGAAAGCCAATTCGGGCAAAATCACTCGAACTACCGAGAGGTATAGAGTGAGTAGAATCGAGCAATGGTTATATCATACTCCCAAAATGTGTCAATCTAGCTTTAGACTCAAGAATCCGTCAATTGACCACCTAGGC
>NW_017686977.1:5449-6192 GCF_001879085.1 Nicotiana attenuata | reverse complement strand
CTCGAGCAAGTCCGTAACGTGTTTTGGGACTGGTTGGTATGATTGGTTGGGGTCCCGGGGGCCTCGGGTGGATTCCGGGTGGTTAACGGATCAAAAATGGGATTTTTGAAAGGGCTGAAGCTGCTGGTTACTGATATAACTGCACCTGCGAAACTTGGGCCGCAGGTGCGGAGCCGCAAAAGCGGCCAGGAGAGCCGCAGATGCGGTTTTGGCCAGGAGTGAAGAGACCGCAGATGCGGTCATGGAGCCGCAGAAGCGGGACCGCACCTGCGGTGGACGAGGCGTAGAAGCAAAAAAGGGGAGCCCGGAGGAAACCGCAGAAGCGGTAGATTGGCTCGCACCTGCGGAACTGCAGAAGCGGTAAAGGGACCGTAGGTACGGAAAGTGCTGGAGGCAGAGATGTGTTTTAAAAAATCGGGATTTGGCCATTTTCTCTCATATTTTCTTGGCTTGGGTGATTTTTTGGAGAGCTTCATGTGGGATTTTTCATAATCAACGACAAGGTAAGCTAATCCCACCTATCTCGCCCATGCACACTGAGACCACATAGGGAGTTCTCTTAACTCTCTACCCTTCCTTATTCTTATTTTTGTTAAGCATTGAGGACAATGCTTATTTTTATTCAGGGGTGGTCTATTTTGGATGATTTATAATGACATTGACATTTGGATTGTAATAACTCTAATACTCTTTTTCTTTTATCCTTATTTTCTCGTTTGGTTATGTATATATTCCTCCCTTTC
>NW_017686977.1:0-622 GCF_001879085.1 Nicotiana attenuata | reverse complement strand
ATATTTTATACATAAATGTTGTCTCAATGTTTTGTTCCTTTTTGCCTATGTAGTTGTAAAGTTGCCATTTTTAACGAGTCTCGGAGTAATATTATAGTTGTCTACGTATAACTTATAGGTCAACGGAGTTCTCATGCCTTCCACCAGCAGCCGAGCCTTCCAGCGGAACAACTAACATGCCACCACCTCCACCTTCTAGACCATCTTCTTCAGTGTCAGTGCCTGCCTCTTCCACATATCCACTCACTGCGCTGCGAGTCTCCCAGACATTGGCGAGTCACAACAACTGGATGCAGACAGCTACTTCAAAGCTGTCTGACATATCCAGTGTTGTTGCAACATAGTCTTCTGCCCCTGCAGCATCACAGGTACCTCCGTTAGTGGAGGAAACATTGTCAAAGATCCTTGAAAATAGAAGACCATTATGGAAACTCTAGTATCACATGGGGAAGTCATTGAGGAGTTGGGGAAAACAGGTGAAGAAGTTGTGGAAATCTCAGGCTTCGAAGAAGTCAGTGGATAGGTTAAGAAAAGAAGTTGCCAAGATCGCATCTGCTGGAGATCTACCACTTAATTTGCTAATGGGGTCAGCACCATTAGTACCTGAGGCATCAGAGGCAGC
>NW_017686976.1:2492-6192 GCF_001879085.1 Nicotiana attenuata | reverse complement strand
CATATAAATAAGAATAATATTTATAAAACATTCTTCATAGAAGTCCTTATAAATTATAATAAGACATTCAAGGACTTTTATGAGTAAGATTTCTTTCTTTATTCAGCTAGCTAAATAAGATCAACATCCGTTATCTTCACGAGTTTATACATTTTCGTTAATTTTTATTTTATATGCCAAATATATTATTTAATAATATTTATGTAATTTATAAAAAATGTATTAATTGATATAGTGTACACGCGCAAATCGCGCTATATATATATTTAGAGGTACAGACACAGCCCACAACAACCGATGGCATTCGACACGTACTAAGCTTCGTCCCATGCGCATGGCACCTTGCAGCGCTACTTGCACGACGCTCAGCCGTTTCGTTGCCAAAAGCCATCCGCTAACACGAGCGATGCCAGCACCAGGCACAACCCACAACAACCGCACCGCATTCGACACGTACTGAGCTTCGCCCCACGCGCATGGCACCTTGCGGTGCTACTTGCATGATGCTTCGCCGTTTCGTTGCTAAAAGCTAGCAGCTGCCACGAGTGATGTAGCAACCGGGCACAACCCACAACAACTGATGGCAATTGGCATGTACTGAGCTTCGCCCCATGCGCACGGCACCTTGCGGCGCTACTTGTACGATGCTCCGCCATTCTGTTGCCAAAAGCCATCAGCTGCCAAGAGCGATGCCAGACACAACCCACAACAACCGATGGCAATTGGCACGTATTGATTTTTTTTCTATGAGCATAAAGTAAACCTCTTCATTCTCTAAAAGAAAAAAGAAATTTAAGTTTTTGATTTGCTTTATTTGACAAATCTTATTTGATAAAAGATTCTTTTTGTGTTTTGTATATGGTCATAGAAATGAGAATAATATTCATAAAACATTCTTCATAGAAGTCTTTATAAATTATAATAAGACATTCAAGGACTTTTATGAGCAACATTTCTTTATTTATTGAGCTAGCTAAATAAGATTAACATACATTATCTTCACGAGTTTATACATTTTTCGTTAATTTTTACTTTATATGTCAAATATATAATTTAATAATATTTATGTAATTTATAAAAAAAATGTATTTATTGATATAGGGTACACGCGCAAAGCGCTATATATATATATATATATATATATATAGAGGCACGGACACAGCCCACAACAACCGATGGAAATTCGACACGTACTAAGCTTCGCCCCACGTGCATGGCACCTTGCGGCGTTACCTGCACGACGCTTCGCCGTTCCGTTGCCAAAAGCCATCCGTTGCCACGAGTGATGCCACACCAGACACAACCCACAACAACCGCACGCACTCGACACGTACTGAGCTTCGCCCCATGCGCATGGCACCTTGCGACGCTACTTGCACGACGCCTCGCCGTTCCGTTGTCAAAAGCAAGCAGCTGCCACAAGCGATGCAGCAACCAGGCACAACCCACAACAACCGATGGCAATTGACATGTACTGAGCTTCGCCCCATGTGCATGGCACCTTGCGGCGTTACTTGCACGATGCTCCGCCGTTCCGTTGCCAAAAGCCATCAGCTGCCACGAGTGATGCCAGGCACAGCCCACAACAACCGATGGCAATTGGCACGTACTGGCACGTATTAATTTTTTCCTATGAGCATAATGTGAACCTCTTCATTCTCTTAAAGAAAAAGAAATTTAAGTTTTTGATTTGCTTTATTTGACAAATCTTTGTTGATAAAAGATTCTTTTTGTGTTTTGTATATTTTGTATCAGGTCATAGAAATAAGAATAATATTTATAAAACATTCTTCATAGAAGTCCTTATAAATTATTATAAGACATTCAAGGACTTTTATCAGCAACATTTATTTCTTTATTGAGCTAGCTAAATAAGATCAACATTCGTTATTTTCACGAGTTTATACATTTTACGTTAATTTTTATTTTATGTCAAATATATTATTTAATAATATTTATGTAATTTTAAAAAAAGTGTATTAATTGATATAGAGTACACACGCAAAATGTGTTATATATATATATATATATATATATATATATATATATATATATATATATATATATATATACATATACATACCCCACCTTGTCACGCCGCATATGCAATATATCAATAGTAGGAATAGCACGGCAGAAACCTCGTGCAACCCCATAACAACAACCGCATGGCAGAAACCTCGTGCATCACAATATCAACAACCGCACGGCAAAAATCTTGTGCACCACCACAACAAGTACAACAACACAATGACAATATATACAAGAACATGATAGGTAAATCAACTCAAGAACTTTCGATCACAAGGAGACGGTAAAACTAGCTCACAAGGAATAACCACAATAGAGAATACTAAGCGTAATACGAACAGCTCAACAAGGGAGAAAATAATATGAAGCAACAATCCCACAATATGTAATTCAACAACAAGGAAGCTAACACGAATCAAATAATTCCAAATAAGGAAATGTCAACTAAATATAGGATATCTAAACTTCTTTTAAGGTTGGGAAATTTACGAAGAATATACAACAATTTTAATTAAGGATGAGTAGCGGGAAGATAATCATAACCTCAATTAAGACTAAATAATTACAGGGGAGATAATACTGATTTCCAATAAAGACGAGCAGTTATGAAAGATAGCATGACAATAGAAGAGGTAAAAATCTTCAGTTAAGCAAAATAAGAGTCAAATAGGCAATAAGAATGAACCATAAGCAATTAATTCCAATTAGAGCATGTAGAGGTGAAACTAGTAAGTGGAAAACTCAAGCATATCAAGTACACATTCATACACAGTGAATATAAGGACCTAAGAACCCTAAAAGGCCATTTTTCCACAAATAAGTCCGAGCACGCACTCGTCACCTCGCGTACACGAACTACAATCAACATAACAGACTCAAATCCTAAGGGGAAGTCCCCCACACAAGGTTAGGCAAGATACTTACCTCAAAGACGACAAATCGATACTCTAAAATGTACTTCTCGGGTGAAAAGACCTCCGGATGGCTCAAATCTAATCAATTAACTTCAAAGCACAAATAAAACACATAAGAAACTATTCCGGATCATAAAGTCTTAATCTTTAACAAAATACAAAAATCCGTCCAAAAGTGAAACCCCCGGGCCCGCACCTCGGAACCCGACAAATTTTACAAAAACCGAATACCCATTTCGATACGAGTTCAACCATACAAAATTTATCAAATTCCGATACCATTTGGTCCCTCAAATCATGATTTTTTCATTTTAGGAATTTTCTTCAAAACCAACCTTTTTCCCAACCCAAAACACAAATTAAATAATGAAAATGAAGATAAAATCATGGAATATGTTAGATTCTAGGTGAAGAACACTTACCCAATCGATTTGTGTGAAAAACCCTCAAAGAATCGCTCAAAACCGAGCTTCACAAGTCAAGATATGAATAGAATGGTCTAACCCTCGATTTGGGAATATATTCTGCCTGCCCAGGGGATGTTCTTCGCGTTCGCGATGACTAAATTCCTCCTCAGCGATTTCTAAACTCATTCCAGACAGCCTTTAGTATAATGGCCATAACTTTTTGCACACAACTCCAAATGATAAATGGTTTGATGTTCTGAAAACTAGACACTAAGGGCTATAGTTTCACAGGGTTGCTCATTTCCTGAGTAATTATATATTGCTAGATATAAGCTTCCAAAGTCAACC
>NW_017686975.1:5177-6192 GCF_001879085.1 Nicotiana attenuata | reverse complement strand
TTTGAGTATGAGTGATGCTATAGGCAGCTCCTGATCCTACTTCTCCCCCCATCTTCCTTTTCTTCTGCTAACTTCTTGCAACTCTTACTCTCAGAACAGGGCATTGCATCTTATCTTCATTCACCAATCTTCTACCTTGAATATCCAGGTCCCAAAATCCATGACATTCCATATCTCCCTCATCCAAGGCATAATTTGCTAGATGATCTGCTAAGTGATTACCTTCCCTAAATGTATGTGATATTCTGAGATTAAACTCCCCTTTCAATCTCAGTATTTCCTCTATCTGATCAACAATACACCAGGGGGGCTTCCATAATCCCACAATTATGTTGTTCAACAGTAGTGAATCAGTCTGCAACCAAATCTGACTGAAATTCATGGCTCTACACATTCTCAGGGCCTCCAGAATTGCTACTGCCTCAGCTTCAGTATTTGTACCCTCTCTAATCTCCTTCCCTTGTGCATATTTTAATTCTCTTGCTTCATCTCTTAAGCAAAAACCTATAGAGCTTCTCCCAGGATTACCTCTACATGCTCCATCAGTGTTAACCTTTATCCATCCAGCTTGTGGAAATTCCCATATCACCTTCTCATACTTCAGAGTTGGAGTATAATGCTCCATCATGTACAACAGATTGGACCACCTGTGAGGAACCTTTAAACCTGGTTTCCTTAATTGTACCAAGTGTTGTAAAGTAGTAGAAACCTGATAAATCACCCTACTTACTGACACTGATTCTCCATATTTCAAACTATTTCTTCTTTTCCACAACTCCCACACAATACAAGCAGGTAGTGCCTGCATAATTGGCTTTAGTCTATGAACAACTTTTGCAGTCCAGCATTTTGTAATAGCCTGATGAAGTGTCAAATCATGAACTGCAATTCCTGCCCTTGGTAAGAAGTATCCCCATACTGTTTCAGCAGCCTTAGATGTGAAAAATAAGTGTACCAAAGATTCCTGTTTAGGTGCAGCACAACACCAGCATTTAGATGGCATAAAGTACCCAAG
>NW_017686975.1:0-898 GCF_001879085.1 Nicotiana attenuata | reverse complement strand
CTTTGGCACTTCCTTGCTCTTGTGTTTGTTGTTGCCTGCTGGTGTTGAACTTCCTGCTGGCTCTGTTACTGGCTTTTTGTTTCCTCCTCTATTTCCTTTTTCATTCCCAGGTGAAGCAGGAATAAAAATAGGTGCTGTAGGATTCAAAGTTCCAGGTTCCTTTGTGTGTACACTTGTATTCTGAACCACCTGCTCTTCTACCAAGGCCAATTGATTGTTTGCATTGTCTTCACTTGTTTCAACTTCTAATACTGCAAACTTATTGTTTGTCTCCATCTGCTGAGGCATCATGGAGACTTGATTATCCACTGGTATTACTTCCTTCCCATTCTTTGTTCCTTCCCCATTCTGCTTATCTTTAGTTTGATTTCTTTTATCTTTCACCTCTTTCCACTGGGTTCCAACATTGCCAACAACCTTCCCACTTGATAGAATCATCAAAGGGTTGTTAGTCTTACTCTTCTCCTTATCTACACCAGGCTGATTTTTCTCATTCCTATTTACCATAAGCTCAGGATGCACCCTCCAGCATTCCAACAGATCATGCCCTTGTAGCTTGCATTCTTTGCAGTATTTAGGAAGATAATCATATTTGATATTCACCCATTCAGTTCTAATCTCCCCAGTGCTTTCATTAACAATATCCATCCTAACCTTGTTAGGGAGATCAGCTAGTAAGTCAACTAATACTTTCACACGTGCACAACTTGGTCTGGTCTTGTTCAGTGTAGCTTGGTCAAGATGTAATGGCTTACCAACTGCAGAAGCTAATGAAAAAAGGCATTCCTTAACAAAATATGTTGGCAACAGATTAGGAAAAGAAATCCATGCCATAACTTTTGGTGTCTCCTCGCCAACCTTGAATTTAGCATCATATATCAACGTTCTAAATTGATAT
>NW_017686974.1:3846-6193 GCF_001879085.1 Nicotiana attenuata | reverse complement strand
AGTGGCCATTGAGGCTATTGCAAAAAAGAATTGGTATAGCAGGAGCATGCATGGAGGGCGAAGGTAACGAAGATGAACCAGACTGGCCGAAATTGCCAAATCGGAGGACTGTACCTAATACACCACTCTCAGGTGCAATTCGCTTGGAATTATGCAAATGAGCAGCAATCAGAACAAAGGAACACCTCAATCTGTGGTTTCAGCACATGCTAGGTGACGGAGACACAACAGATACTGGAGGTTCCACAAGCGAAGGGACCTGAGAATAAGATATGGGCAAACCTAGTGGGAAATAACTGCTTTGGACTGAGAGGAATGAATTTAAGCTTTGTGGCTCCTATTTTGCAAAATGGGGAAAAAGTAGTGGAATTATCAAAGAGTGAGGTGGAGAAGGAAACAGAGAAATGGAGGAATGTTATCATACTATATGTAGTAGGAACCACACCTACGATTGGAGCTTTGGAAAGGTTTGTTGCTAGTCAGTGAAATTTTGTCTCAAAACCTATGATATACTTCCATAATGAAGGATACTTTGTTATAAAATTCAATAATATGGATGATAGAGATGCGATTCTGTATTCTGGACCTCATACAGTTGGCAATAAGCCAATAATCACAAAAGTGTGGACACCTGATGTAATAACCCGACCGGTCGTTTCGAGCTTTTGCACTTTGATCGCCAGTTTGCCTCTAACAAATTCTCATCTAAGTAAAGACTGGTATTCATCAACACTAGACAAAGGCATGCAACTTGGTATATACTAGTGAAAAAGAGCATGGCAGTAAGAAACTCACATTATCAATGGAACCAACACCATGACCATTATCATTGGGCTCGGGTTTCGGTTCTTCCTTCACAATTCTCATTTCACATCTTTTCCCCTTCCTTTCCTCGTCAATTTCCACATCCTCTTCCTCCTCCTTCTTCACTTTATCATCAAATCTCCTCCTCTCTCTTCTCTCCTCCTTCTTATCCTCTCAAACCCTAGCTCTCTTCTCATCTCCTCCATTGCTCTTATCCACACTCTCTTCTCCTCTCTCTTTCATCTTATGTGCATTCCTTCTCTCCACTGAATCCTCTCTCTCATACGATTTCTCCATTTCTCTCTATCGTCTTTCCTCCTATGCGGATGCCTTCTCTCCACGGAATCCTCTCTATCGTAAGATTTTTCTCTGACAACTTCCGATTCGAGTAATTTCTCGCGACGCCTTTCGCGATCGCGACCTCTTCGATCATCGGATCGGTGTCGGTTCTCATCGTCTCGATGGTGGTGCTTCGAACGGTCGCGATGACGATGGCGGCGGTCGTTGTCGTCGTCTCTGGATGCTCGTTCTCTCCTACTAGATTTTTCTCTCTCCATTTCGAATTTCTAGGGTTTCTGAAACTTGAGATAGCTTGCACTCGAATAGATTTGTGTTTCACGAATTGAGAGCAATCCGGAAATTCTGGATTTGGGTTTGGGCGCACTGATGGGTTGGGTTTAAGGATGATATTTGATTGGATGTTAACATGCTATTTGACTTGTCCTTAGTTTGGACGATTGTTACGAGTTAATTTTAGAGAAATTTTCACATAGCGGTTATTAGCTAGCTATAGCTACCATTTACTATATTACTTCCTATAGCTATGTTTTCAATTTTGCTAAAGTCTATTCGATGTATTTAAGCTACTGTATTCATGAATACAATAGCCAAATTCGGCGTGAAACAGGGGAGTACATCTAGGTTATTATTGTATTCGACTGTATTCACGATATGTATTTGTGAATACAGTAACGTAAATAGCGTAAATCGTGGTCTATTCAGCTTTTTTTAAACGGAAAGTGAATCAATTAACACAAATAGACTCCTAATATAACTGAACAAACTCAATTATAAATCTGAATACATAAATTATATTAATTAAAAAAAACATATGGATACATCATGGAATATAGCGAAACGGTGAATACAATGAAATACATGGAATACAACGATATACATTGAAATACAATGGGAGAAAAAAAGACAATGAATACAATAAAATACATAGAATACAGCAAGATATATTGAAATACAATGAAAAAAGGTAACAGACTCTTCAAGTTGCTCAGCCCCAAACTCCGTCATCTTTGTTCAAGAATAACCCTAATGTCGTCTCGTCGATAGCAGATTTCGAACCTCCATTGTCAGCCCCAATTTACCCTATGTCAGATTTCGACATTGTTACGAAACATAAGACATTGATTTCTAAACAGACTCTTCAACCACTAAACATAGCTATACGAAATTTTCATTGTCAGCCCCAATTTTCCTTTCAATAGCAGATTTCGAACCTCCATCTTTCTCTCTAGGGCTTGATTTCGAC
>NW_017686974.1:0-612 GCF_001879085.1 Nicotiana attenuata | reverse complement strand
GGAGTTTCTGTGCTTATCTGCACTAGTTGTTTTGCATTCATTTGCATAACTGTTGAAAAAGTCATTTTCAGAAGAGGTTTAAACTGAGCTAAGATGGTTTCTAAAGATTTCCCAGCTTCACTGCTTTTCTCAAGGGGTTTTTATACTGCTTCTATACAGCATGATGATTTGCTTACGTGATTTCTTACTGCTCAGTCATTATTTACCTTTATTACTCACTGAGTTGGAGTACTCACTTTACTCCCTGCACCTTGTGTGCAGATGCAGGTATTTATACACCCAGTAGCGGGTTTTGGCTGATCGGAGGCAGAGTTACCTTTTCTTTCTTTTATTTCTCTAAATGCTTAAGAAAATTAATGCAGAAAAAAAGGAAGGGAATGTCTAGTTATAAGCTATATTGCTCGAACTCTTCAAAAATGTTACAATATTTGTGTCGGATCCTAAAAAATACACTACTTTTGGAAGGCCTGATATGCACCCGGTGATATTTTTCGAAGAGTTCGAGCAAGATAAGTTATTAGGGCAAGTTTACCTGTCCCAATGACCATTGATCTCACAAATTGTCTTTGAAGATGAAGGCATAAAAATCTTGCCTATAACAGATCTATTTCC
>NW_017686973.1:5566-6193 GCF_001879085.1 Nicotiana attenuata | reverse complement strand
GACTGAGTTCCGATGCCTCCCGAAACTAAAGGAGAGTTTGCTCGAGTTTCAGGCAACCACACGGGCAGATGTCCATCACTGTTATGAGTAAAAAATAAGGATATAAGATGATCAACTTGATTCTTCGGTATCAACCAAGGGATGAGATCGAGACAAAATCCAATATAAGTTTAAAAGCGTCGATGCGGATCGGCGGTCCTCTAGAGGTCGTTCTCTACCATATGAGAGGATCGATGGGCGTAGCAACAAAGGGTTTCTTTCTTTCTTTGGAGCATCCATCTTCATTGTTTGCCTTCTTAATTCATAGGCAGTGAGATTTCCAATCAGTTCATCCAACTTCAAAGTAGCAATGTTCTTGGATTCCTGAATGGCAGTGATTTTGCTTTCCCAGGAGATTGGCAAAACTCTAGTTAGAATTTTCTCCACCTTGTCTTCTTCCAGGATAATCCTTCCAAGAGACTCAAGTTCATTTGTCAGTGTAGTGAACCTGGTATACATTTCTTGGATAGTTTCTCCATCCTTCATAGTAAAATTCTCATATTGAGAATACAGCAGTGTTCCTCTTGACCTCTTCACCTGAGGTGTTCCTTCATGAGCCTACTTGTAAAGTGTCCCAATCTCCTTGGC
>NW_017686973.1:0-1384 GCF_001879085.1 Nicotiana attenuata | reverse complement strand
AGCATTGGTCACCACGGTCATACTACCCTTCTTCGGCACACATTGCACTAGAGAAGTCCATGAGCTGTCAGAGATAGGATACACCACACCGGCATCTAACCACTTGATTACCTCGTTTTTTCATAACTTCTTGCATTGCCTCGTTCAACCTCCTTTGATGTTCCAAGGAGGGTTTTGCATCATCTTCCAGAATAATCTTGTGCATACAGAATGCGGGGCTTATTCCCCAAATATCAGCTAGAGTCCATCCAATTGCCTTTTTCCGCTTTTTGAGCACCGCTAATGTGGCATCTACCTGCATGTTAGTAAGACAAGAGGAAAGAATAACTGGTAAAGTTGAATTAGAGCCCAAGAATTCATACCTGAGGTATGGAGGTAATGGCTTCAACTCCAACACCGGGGGTTCCTCAATTGAAGGCTTCGTTGGAGGGGTCTTTCTATTTTCAAGATCCAAAGAGAGTTTCCTAGGCTCATAAGAATAAGAGCCCATTCCATGTAAAGCATTCACGCACTCCACTCGGCCCGCATCATCATTGACATCAAGATTCAACAATACGGCCTCCAAAGGGTCCTCGACATTGATCATTGCACTAGTATCATCAATTATCACAGTCATGACAAGATCCACAAATGAACATACTTTTCTACAATTGGGATGCTTCATTGACTTGCACACATGGAAAACGACCTTTTCATCACCCACCCTAAAAGTGAGTTCCCCTGCTTCCACATCCACTAGAGCCTTTCCCGTAGAAAGGAAAGGTCTCCCTAATATGATCGGGACCTCATAATCTACCTCACAATCCAAGATCACAAAATCAGCTGGCAAGATAAATTTGTCCACCCGGACGAGCACATCATCAACAATACCCAATGGTCGCTTCATTGATCTGTCTGCCATTTGCAGTCGCATGGAAGTTAGCCTCGGAGGACCAATACCCAAAGTCTTGAAAACTGAGTAGGGCATTAAGTTGATGCTTGCCCCTAGATCACATAAAGCTTTAGCAAAGTCTGCACTCCCTATAGTGCAAGGGATAGTGAAAGCACCGGGATCCTCTAACTTCGGAGCCATTGAATGTACTATAGCACTAACTTGGTGGGTCATCTTGATAGCTTCACAGTCCACGGATCTTTTCGTTGTCACCAAATCTTTCATGAATTTAGCATAGCCAGGCATTTGTTCTAAAGCCTCTACCAAAGGAACATTAATGGATAAGCTCTTCATCATGTCTATGAACTTTCTGAATTGATTCTCATTTTTCTGCTTGGCTAGCCTCTGAGGATAAGGTGGAGGTGGTCTAGGCAAGGGTGCCTTGGCTTTTGGCACAACCGGCTCCGGCATGTCAATTACGTGTTCCCTAGACGGGTTCACGTCATTTTGCGT
>NW_017686972.1:5139-6194 GCF_001879085.1 Nicotiana attenuata | reverse complement strand
AGAGAACCAGAAGGTTCCGTAGAGAGAAGGGAGAACAAGAGTCAGTGTAGAGAGAGAGAGAGAGAGAGAGGGAGAGACGGTCTCTGAAATGAGGGGTTGCGGGGATTTGTTGGATTTAATTTTGGCAATAAAACCTGGGACGTTGATCTCACTTGATCAACGGCTCAGATTATAATAAAGCTGGATCGGGTTATTAAATGGGGTATGGGTCGGGTGACTTGAGGACTGGGTCAGGGATTTTGGGCTGAAATTACAATGAAATTGAGGCTAGATTTTAAATAGCCAATTTTTCCCCTTTTATTTTATAAAAGGTAATAATGGTTTTAAAAATAAATTAAAAATACTGAGTAAACAAATATTACATAAATATTAACTTAAAAATACTGGAACAAATTTTGTAATTATAAAATGCTATTAATCACAAAATAGGCTATAATTGCAATTATATGCAATTTAGCTCTAGAAATGCCAAAATAAATTTGTAAAAATATGCAAAAATTACCTTAATTATATTTTGGTGCAAAATGTGACGGACACGATGTTTAGGTGGCAAGAGGTATTTGAAGTCTGATCGGCTGCGGGAACCGGAGCGGGATCGCTCCTGCTGAGACGGCCGTTGCTAGCCGGTTTACCTGCAAATGAGCAATGCGAACATATATTGTGCATAAATTTAAACGTGATGCAAGTTCCCGTTGGACCATGAATGCTGTCTTTGGACGGTTAGGATGACGTCCTCAGACCATAACGTCCTGGGCCATGAAGCGCGAAATAAAGGATTCGCAGGCTATGAAATGATGTTCTCGGGCTATGATAATGGTGCCTCCGAACCATGATGCCTTTGAATAATGATGTGCAGGATATAAAGTGGGGTCCTCGGGCCATGGCATGGTGTTCTCGGGCTGTGAAGATGATGCCTCCGAACGATGACGCCCTTGGATGGTTTGGCGGTATTTCAGCCCATGAAATGCAAGATTTGGCGATACTTCAGCCGATGAAATGCAAGATTTGGCGATATTTCAGCCGATGCAAAAAATGTAAATGGCGATATTTCAGCC
>NW_017686972.1:0-3303 GCF_001879085.1 Nicotiana attenuata | reverse complement strand
GTTAGAACCCGGTGAACCATGTACGGACCTTGCCAGTTGGGAGAGAATTTCCCCTTGGCTTCATCTTGATGTGGGAATATTTTCTTCAATACCAGCTGCCCCGGTGTAAACTTCCTTGGCTTAACTCTTTTGTTGAAGACTCTGGACATTCTGTTCTGATACAACTGACCGTGGCAAACTGCGTTCATCCTTTTCCCATCTATAAGGGCTAACTGCTCGTAGCGACCTTTTATCCATTCTGCATTATCCAACTCTGCTTCTTATATGATCCTCAAGGAGGGAATTTCTACTTCGGGAGGGGATGACCGCCTCTGTACCATAAACCAGCATGTAGGGAGTTGCCCCAGTTGAGGTGCGGACTGTGGTGCGGTATCCCAGTAGGGCGAATGATAATTTCTCATGCCATTGTTTGTGACTTTCGATCATCTTCCTTAGTATCTTTTTGATATTCTTGTTGGCTGCCTCTACAGCTTCATTCATCTGAGGCCTGTAGGCTGTAGAGTTCTTGTGTTTGATCTTGAATGTTTCACACATTGCTTTCATCAAGTCGCTGTTGAGATTGGAACCATTATCAGTGATGATTGATTCCGGAATTCCGAACCGGCAAACAATGTGGTCGCGAACGAAATATGTCACAACTTTCTTAGTTACCGCCTTGTATGATGCTGCTTTGACCCATTTGGTGAAATAATCAATTTCAACTAGAATGAACCTGTGCCCGTTTGATGCAGCGGGCTCGATAGGTCCGATAACATCCATTCCCCAAGCGGCGAATGGCCATGGTGAGCTTGTTGCAGTAAGCTCGTTTGGAGGCACCTTTATCATGTCTGCATGTATCTGACAGCGATGGCACTTGCGAACGTACTGGATACAGTCTGTTTCCATAGTCATCCAAAAATACCCTGCTCGGAGTATCTTCTTTGCCAAGACAAAACCATTCATGTGCGGCCCGCAGGTCCCTGTGTGCACTTCGTCCAATAGTCTGGATGCTTCATTCGCTTTGACACACCTTAGTAAACCCAAATCGGGAGTCCTCCTATACAGGATTCCTCCGCTGTGAAAGAAGTTGTTAGATAACCTCCGAAGTGTGCGCTTCTGAGTAGCGTTGGCAAGTTCTGGATATTCTCCTGTTGTCAAGTACTCCTTGATGTCATGGAACCACGGCTTTCCGTCTGCTTCTTCCTCAACGTGAGCACAATAAGCTGGCTGATCATAAATCTTTACTGGAATGGGATCAATGAAATTCGTGTCTGGATGTTGGATCATGGATGATAAAGTAGCTAATGCGTCAGCGAACTCGTTCTGGACCCTGGGGATGTGCTGAAATTCTGTCTTTGTGAATCTTTTCCTTAACTCCTGTATGTGATGCAAGTAGGGGAGTATCTTGTAGTTCTTGGTTGTCCACTCTTCTCAAACCTGATGTATGAGCAAATCTGAATCCCCAATCACTAGCAACTCCTGAATGTTCATATCAATGGCTATCTTGAGCCCTAAGATGCAGGCTTCATATTCGGTCATATTATTAGTGCAAGGGAATCTGAACTTGGCAGATACCGGGTAATGCTGGTCGTTTTCTGATACTAGGACTGCTCCTATGCCAACTCCTTTGAAATTTGCGGCTCCGTCGAAAAACATTCTCCAGCCATCTTAGGATTCCGCAATATCTTCTCCTATGAAAGATACCTCTTCATCGGGAAAATACGTCTTTAGGGGCTCGTATTCTCCGTCCACGGGATTCTCGGCGAGATGATCCGCCAAGGCTTGTCCTTTGATCGCCCTCTGAGTCACGTAGACAATGTCGAATTCACTTAGTAGGATTTGCCACTTGGCGAGCTTGCCAGTGGGCATGGGTTTCTGGCAGATATACTTTAGCGGATCCATTCTTGATATGAGATAAGTAGTGTAGGCACAGAAATAATGCCTCAACTTCTGAGCTACCCAAGTCAGAGCACAACAAGTGCGCTCTAGTAGAGAATATCGGGCCTCATACGGGGTGAACTTCTTGCTGAGATAGTAGATGGCTTGCTCCTTTCTCCCCGTTTCATCGTGTTGTCCCAGAACACAACCGAATGCTCCATCCAATACCGCAAGGTAAAGCAATAGGGGTCTTCCTGGCTCAGGCGGAACCAAGACTGGCGACATTGACAGGTATTCCTTGATTCTGTCAAAAGGTTGGATATTCCACTACCCTGAGAACCTTGGCTTTGACCTGCTTGGTGACCTCTTCTTTGATTTTCAAACTCATGTCGGGTTTGAATTTCTTGAGCTTCTGCTTTACCGGCGGACATGTTGGGTCTGTTGGCAATTTGTGAGCTACAATGGATGTACTGAGACCAGTCATATCATCGTACGACCAGGCAAATATGTCCTCATATTCCCTTATGAACTCCGTGTACTCCTTCTTTTCTGATGGTGACAGGTGAACACTAATGCGCGTCTCTTTGACATTCTCTGTATCTCCCAAATTAACGACCTCAGTTTCGTCCAAGTTAGACTTAGGCCTATTCTCAAAATTCTCAACCTTTCTGATGACCTCTTCTGGTATATCATCCTCTTCTGAGTCTATATCCGTTTGTTGCGTTGTCTCGTTGCAAGTCACAATCGTTGGTTCATCATCAAAGTAAGTAATAGTAATGATGTGTAAATAAAGTAGATGATAGAGAAAATAATAAGAGCGAGATATATGATAAACGACAATGCTTTGATTAAATTCATAATTGTTTGGAAGATCGGAGCTATTTTCAAAATTAAAGATAATGCGGAAAGAAAATCAGCTAGTAAAAAAATGAGATGCATGGTGCTTTTGTTTAGCCTTGCTACCCCGAAGCTTTCCGGGCCCTGGTGGTTCTAATTGACCAATTGCTGAGGCGTCCTCCTTGGTTCACAGCTTGTATGTAAGGGCCTTCCTCCCCTTCCTCCTTGAAAAGAACACAGCAGTCCATATCATCATCCTCCAGAAACAGATTCTTCATGGCTGCCACTGCTTCATCTTCCTCTGACCCATATATAGTATCTGCTGGTTGGAAAGTCTGCTGCAGGCTAGGTACCGGATGCTCCAGTGGATAGTAGGGGCCACGCCATGGTGGCGACCAGTTCTGGAATTCTTCCCAAGTATAACCGTACCCTAATCCGAAAGTAGTGCCATGCTTCTTTAGTTTGATGGGCTTAGTGATCCCCTGGAGGTTTTTGCCGAGTCCCTTTCCAGGTTCGTACCTACACCAATTCAGGATACTTTCAATCTTGTTATCCCACCATTTATCCTTGTCTACAGCGTTGACCCTTTCAATGTGGTGGTATGTTTCT
>NW_017686971.1:5296-6194 GCF_001879085.1 Nicotiana attenuata | reverse complement strand
GGAGAAGAAGAGAAGAGAGTTTTTGGTGAAGAGAAAGAGAAAAGGAATGGGATGAGGGGTGGGGCGGAAATAATTGGTGTGGGAATAGAAGGGGGGTTTGAGGTTAAAAGGTATTGAAAAAAAAAGGAAAAATTTTTTTACTTACCTGGCTGCGTCTCGATCTGCCGCGGTTCTGCCGCGGTCGCGGTAGAACCGCGGTCGAGGCCCCTCTCTGATTCTAACGCCCAGTTTTTTTTTTTGAATAGACTACAAAGGTTATAATTACAACAATGTCATGGGTTGCCTCCCACGTAGCACCTGATTTAACGTCGCGGCACGACTCATGTGAGCGCAATTAAGGTTCGCTCGACCTCTGGGGTTCATTCAAATGCAGCTCGGTCATCTCCTTAGGCTCGTTCATACCCACATACAATTTCAACCGCTGATCATTAACTCTAAATGTACGAGAGTCATCTTCAGTAGCAACTTCCACAGCTCCGGATGGAAACACTTCAACCACGCGAAATGGTCCAGACCACCTTGACTTTAGCTTACCCGGGAACAACCGCAGTCTTGAGTTGTAAAGCAATACCCTGTCCCCAGGTTTGAAATTTCGCTCAATGATGTTCTGATCGTGAAGCCTCTTCATTCTCTCTTTATATAGCCTTGTGCTCTCAAAAGCAAGATACCGGAACTCCTCTAGCTCATGTAATTCAGTGACTCTTAACGTGCCCGCAGCTTCCAAGTCCAAGTTCAGCTGTTTCAGTGCCCACCACGCTTTATGTTCAAGTTCTACAGGTAGGTGACAGGCCTTCCCAAACACCAACTTATATGGTGACATACCAATTGGTGTCTTGAAAGTTGTCCTGTAAGCCCATAGTGCATCATCTAGCTTCCTTGACCAGTCAGTTCTTGTAGC
>NW_017686971.1:0-499 GCF_001879085.1 Nicotiana attenuata | reverse complement strand
TGGTGAAGAGAAAGAGAAAGGAATGGGATGAGGGTGGGCGGAAATAATTGGTGTGGGAATAGAAGGGGGGGTTTGAGGTTAAAAGGTATTGAAAAAAAAAAAGGAAAAATTTTTTTTACTTACCTGGCTGCGTCTCGATCTGCCGCGGTTCTGCCGCGGTCGCGGTAGAACCGCGGTCGAGGCCCCTCTCTGATTCTAACGCCCATTTTTTTTTTTGAATAGACTACAAAGGTTATAATTACAACAATGTCATGGGTTGCCTCCCACGTAGCACCTGATTTAACGTCGCGGCACGACTCATGTGAGCGCAATTAAGGTTCGCTCGACCTCTGGGGTTCATTCAAATGCAGCTCGGTCATCTCCTTAGGCTCGTTCATACCCACATACAATTTCAACCGCTGATCATTAACTCTAAATGTACGAGAGTCATCTTCAGTAGCAACTTCCACAGCTCCGGATGGAAACACTTCAACCACACGAAATGGTCCAGACCACCTTG
>NW_017686970.1:5396-6194 GCF_001879085.1 Nicotiana attenuata | reverse complement strand
AAATCTGATTGAAGTCACAAGCTCCGTTCACCCTGTTTTGACTCAATGCTGCATGAAGAAGTAGACACCTACAACTTGCAAGCATCAAGATTCAGATCGAAGTCCATAGCAAAATCAGCTAAGACTCAAGATCAAGTTTCAAGACAATTATAGATAGGAATCTTGTAACTCATAGTTGATAGGCATAGCTAGCTTAGCCTTGATTTTCCTTCTGGTGTAATAAGGAGGTCAGCAAGCAGTAGCAGCAGCAACAACAGTGAAATCACAGCTCCTGGTAGTCCCAGCTACCAAACCTTCCAGAACTACACTGACATGATTCCTTTATAGCCAAGGATATGTAGGCAACCTTTGAAGCGGGGTTCGGTCAGACGGTTTTCAAAATGCTTCTCATGGAGTGCCGAGCAGGCAAAAATCTTTCATGGTGCTCATTTATCTTTGTCCGAAAACCCTTCGTGTCTTCGAGCAAAGAGGGGCAGCTGTGAGCACGTGATTTTTGCCGCGCTTAAATTACTCCTATAAATTCGTTAGAATTAGGATTTTTCTTTTATTATTTGATTTTTTAGGAATTAATCGCATAATTTTCATGTTTGCTTGCATTTTTGTGTGCATGGTTAATTTATAGAAAAATACAAAAATAGTGCATTTGCATTTAGGATCTAATTTTCTACTTTTTAGGATGAATATCTAATTAAGGAAAGAAAATACCAAAAATAAGTTCTTCTTGTCATTTTTACCTTTTAAACTTTTCCGTAATTTGTTCATAGTTTTACTTTTAAATTAAGGTAACTAATTTAATTT
>NW_017686970.1:0-674 GCF_001879085.1 Nicotiana attenuata | reverse complement strand
TTGGCTACAAAGTTATAGCGTTAGGTAACATTTATAACTAATAATGTTGCATTTGCTTCCAAATGAATTGAAGAGGCTCAAAGTTTAAATTAAAATTTAGATAATTAGACTATGTGTTCCGCTAGACCAAACACATAAGAAAATTAAAACCTAAAATAAATAAGGATACTTTCTTTCCAAGAATCGCACGCAAAGATATCCTTCATATTTTAAAGCATGATCAGCAACATTACATGCAAGACGGAAAAGAAATTTCATGAACGAGGTAGCAAACAAGCTGATGAAATACACACACACACATATAGTCTTTAAAGTCCAACACAATATTCAAGATAAATTGAAGTTGACTAAAGATGGCACTCGTTGTGAGCACGTGATTTTTGCCGCGCTTAAATTACTCCTATAAATTCATTAGAATTAGGATTTTTCTTTTATTATTTGATTTTTTAGGAATTAATCGCATAATTTTCATGTTTGCTTGCATTTTTGTGTGCATGGTTAATTTATGAAAAATCAAAAATAGTGCATTTGCATTTAGGACCTAATTTACTACTTTTAGGTATGATATCTAATTAAGTAAGAAAATACCAAAATAAGTTACTTCTTGTCATTTACCTTTTTAATTTTACGTATTTAGTTCATAGTTTTCTTTTAAACTTTAAGGTACGTTAACT
>NW_017686969.1:5793-6194 GCF_001879085.1 Nicotiana attenuata | reverse complement strand
TCACATAAAATGCACACCAGAATTTAGGAAGGTAATTTTTAAATAGCACGCCTAAAGCAACTACGCACTTCCAGATTTGCGAGGGCCATGGAAAATTCAACTAAATGACACACCTCGATTTCTAAATGATTAAAATTAATTAAGTGAGGGCCATGCGTTTACCATGAATCCAACCATAACAGGCCTGATCATTCAACGAATGCAAAGAGCAGTAAAGATTGGACATGTTCATACAATTTCAATACAGCATGAACAATAATGCATCATATTTCTGTTTTAAAATTGAAATTTTTCTTCCTACTGTCTAGATCTGCTCAGATTCGTGAATTGTAAAGAAGTTCTATTTCTTATTGTAAACAATGAACGTAGGTCGAATAATGTTGTAAGAAGAAACAATTCAA
>NW_017686969.1:0-4610 GCF_001879085.1 Nicotiana attenuata | reverse complement strand
ATTGAAAGGAAGATCAGCTAAACCAAACCAAGCCCAGATCTGAAACTTTACTCTTTTTGTTTTGATTTTTAGAACCTCAAATTTCCGAGTTTCAAGCTATCTTTCTTAACCATTTCAAACGCGCGTGTGTGTGATTGAAGACTGAAGAAAGAAGAAGGAGAGGAATCCCATCATTTTTGTGTTTCAGAACAGCAAAATAAGAGCAGTCCTCTTTAGGGTAAACGGCGCAACTCTGTAAGGGTCCGTTCTTTGTTCAAGAACCAGGAGAATGAAGCGTCATTTTTCTTTCAGATGTGAGGGGATTTTTTGTATGATTTTCTGGTCTTCAAATGGAATAGGCTATTGTTTTCTTTTTGAGAAGAATGAGTCCAAGAGCAAAACCGGGAAAGCTGAGATGCGCCGTGTTGGTATATGGGAATGGGGATCTCCAAAATCTGATCTATTTTGTGCCTTAACTCCCCTTTTATGAGAGGGATTAGGGCAAAGGGTAATGGGTATTTGGGTAGGGAGATTAGGCTTTGAGTGAGTTATTGGGTTTGGGCAGATTTGGGTATAGGCTTTGGGCTCAGCATTAATTTTGGCCCAATTTCACTGGACAAACCTTTCTTTTCCAATTCTTTCTTTTATTTTCTAATTTTTCCTTTTTCTTTTAATTAAAATCCTACAAATTAAAAATTCGAAATCATCCAAAAGTGTGAATTTAAACTAATTAGCTAAATATAAAAATTATAAAAATCTATTTAATCCTAAATTAAAAGAGAAAAAAAATCAATAAAAGGAAAAAGAGTAAAAATGAAGCATTTTTTTATGATTTTCAATTTTTATAAAACAAATAATTACTGGTTAATTCTAAAAAAGCAAAAACAAATCCTAAATGCAATGCATGATATTTTTGGGTATTTTTTCATGATTTAAATAAAATTAAACATGCAAGAAAAATGCAACCAATTAATAAAATCTATAAAAATTCCTAAAATGGCAAATAACTATAAACAAAATCTATTTTTCTGGGGATTTTATAGGAGTATTTCGTATAGGGCAAAAATCACGTGCTTACAGCTGATCGACTAGTTTTACCGCAAATATGCCTTTGCCAAATTTAGGGGGTAATAATATCGGAAGAGGGCAACAACTCATCAAGCGTTGCTATGGTATTTGTTTGGCACTAGTGGAATATGATGTTGAAGATGCAATTACAAGAATGAAATAAATTGTCACGTATTTTCATGTTCATAATGGTTACAATAATTGCTCAGAAATTACAACGGTATTGAAGGAAAGCAGTAAATGAAAGCATTAAAGAAAAAGAAACAAAAAGACAAGTTAGTTTCGAATAAAGGTATTTAACAAAACAATAAAGAAAACAATAAAGACACATATAACATGAAGTGGTAAAAGCCTAAAGACATCCCCAGCAGAGTCGCCACGCTGTCGACGCCCCCTTTTTCTAAAGCGAAATCGGGCTTACGACATTTGGGAAGACAACTCTATTCCCGTTTGGGAATTGGGTTTTGGAATTGAAGAGTCGCCACCTAATGCTTAAGTGCATTAGGACACTAAGGGTTTTGAATTGGGAAAACCAGAGTTCGGGTAAGGGCTAGAAATTATCTCGAGGGGAAGGTGTTAGGCACCCTCAAGATCCACTAGTGTGGTTCTCGGCCATGCTATGTTGTGACTTTACAAATAATCAATCAAGGCTCTAATAAGGACTTGCAATTAAATTGAAACCATTGAAAGTAAGTAGAAAGAGAGGAGAGATTTGAAAGGTCTAAACAATTCTAAAGAGAGCAAACAAAGACAAACAAAGGAAAAGGGATCCTAGGTTTATAATTAATATGGATCACTTCAATGCAATACCCAGCAATCACTCCTCAAAGAGGGGTCGCACATGATATTAGCGCATCGATCATCATCTCCATATTCTACCCTTCCCACCCCGTAAAGGTTATTTAAACGTGTGGATTGGTCACGAACGCTTATTGCGTGCTATTACCCGTCCCGTCCTATAAGTCCTAGTGGGTATTTAGGACCACTATTCCTACAAGGTAAGGTCTAGGCTGAACCCTTAGGTTTAAAGGACAAAATGCTAGGCGACACAAATAACAAGTAGGATTACACATAAAGGAACCATACAAAGGCAAATAAGAGGCTCACAGATCCCTCACAAGTAAACATGTAATTAGCATGTCTCAAACACATTTAAGGTCTTAAAAGAACGCGAGTTTAAAGATCAGTTTTAGCAGAAGGTTTAATCACAATTGAGTGATCTGAAGAGCGTTTGACATGCAGAAACACAACTAAGAATACAGTTGAGTAAGTAAAGGTGAGGGAACTGTTAAAACATCATTTGAAAAAAAAAGGTAGAGATTTGAAAGTACAATAGTTCAAGTAAACAAGTATCAAAATGATGTGATCCTGGGCAGAAAGGTAAACCAGTAATTTGAAAACTTAATGGAGCAAGAATCAGGAAATTAGTGAGAGCATATAAATATGAATCAGGTTTCCAGATAAAGAGATTTCAGTAAAAGAGTGGACTTTCGGAGAGACGGATAAAAAGAGTTGGGAAAGTTAAAAGGTTGAGTAGTTTGAAACTAGTAAAACAAAATCAATCATCTTTATTGTTATTGGGCCTAAATCTTGCCTAGGCGATGTATGTATTGCCTTCTTGTCTTTAAAAAAAGGTGGTGAACATGCATATTGATTCCAGTTTTAAAGAGAAGACGCAGTCAAACAAACTTGTGTTGTTAAATTAAACAGCTAGTGAGGCGTTCAGCAATTGCAACCCTAAATAACATGATGTCTAATGCACATAAAGCTCCTAAAGCATGGTCTCTAAATGCGGTAGTAGTTTCATAACAGTTGTTCGTTAATCACTATCTGACTACAAAGTGAGTATAACAAAGTAAAGAGCCTAAAACAGGATATCTAGGTGTAAGATGTATGTCCTACGCATGGCTTCTATTGCACAAATTGGTAAGTAAAGCCCTATAGACATGTTCTCTACCCATTAATTAAACTAAGCATGCATAATCCCTCCCAATTTCACTATAACCCCAATCGGTTGTTTACAAATTATTACAAACCATGGTAGCTGAATTACATAATGAAAATAAAATAAAATAAGAAGCTACTCTATAGGGAGCCTTCAACCAGGCCCAATCTTCCAACCTCACTTCTTTCGAGTTTCACAGCCTTGACCATGGTTTGGGTACGACAAAGCTCCCTAAGGGCCCAATGGAGGTCCTTGGCCAATATCAGCACCCAAAAATTACAAAAATGTTTGAACAAGTGCAGTGTGAAATTACCAGCCTTGTGCATCAAAGTTCAATGGGCACTCAAAGGTACCCAAGGCAATGCTTACACGAAAGGGGGTAGAACCTAAACTCTATGAGTAGTGAGAGTGTGATAGAATTTTCTTTAAAGAAACTGAGTTGAAAAGCAGTTTTTTTAAAAAAGAATGAACAATGTAGAAATAGTTTTGAAAGAAAAACAATGGGACTGTTTTGACAAACTCAGAAACAAAATACATTATATAGTTCCGGGCAGTAAACACAAACAGGGAAAAGGGGAGTGGGGTAAACAATTCACATGTAACAACACAGTTGCACCTAGATACCAAAGGAAAGCATTTCAAAACTTAGACAATCAACGGGTTTCAACCAAAAGGGCTCATGATCACATGCTGAGAATGTACTGGGGCTAGGGAGTAGGAGAGAACATGCATTAAGCAAACCAGTAGGCATGCTGGATTAATAGGAGGATAGTCACATAGGGGCATGCTAGTTGCAATAAGAACAGTAGGACCATAAGTAAAAGCATAGAAGAAACAAAATAAGGTGCAACATGTATAAAAGCATATTGTTTTAGATACTACAAATCAAATAGAGGGCATACCAGTCAAGGATGAGATAGTGTAGAGCAGTAGTGTGCAAGGAAGTGAGCAGTAGTTTGCAGACCAAACTACCAACAATGTATAGAGCAGTAGAATAATTGAGCAGCCCCCAAAGATCAATCTGTCTTGGCTTTCAGCCGACTGAGTAACCAGTAATCAACAGGAAAGCGGAAGAGGATGTGTAGAAAACAAGAGAGAACACTGAGTATGCATATGTGTGTAAGAGAGAGTTCAGAGCAATGAACTTTTTTTTTTGTTCTTGTGTGTGATGTGCAATGTATCAGTGTGTAATGCAAAAGAGAATGGGGGTACTTATAGCTCTCAAATTAAGTGAAAATAAGGTAATACGTATAGACTGATCATAGTTATGGAAATAATACCAATTAGAATCAATTAAAAACTCGGACTCCCTTCAATTAAGGAGTCATAGTTCAAACGGGTAAAAATTGTATCAAATAAGGAAACTTATTATTTGCAAGACTAGCATTTCCATAATAGGAGTAGTAAAAGTATACAAAATATTTCAAGTAAGGAAAGTATAAGGACAACGTATAGTGCACACAAATTAGTTCAAAGAATCACGGATGAAATTGAAAATCACAGGGAATCAGTACTAAGTAAGGAGAGCATTTCACAAATAAGGAAGTGATTCAAAAATCAGTGTAAGACTTCTAAGGAAAACATATACAAATTCAGGGATTCGAAGAGATGCACAAAA
>NW_017686968.1:2474-6194 GCF_001879085.1 Nicotiana attenuata | reverse complement strand
AAAGGAAATTGAGAGTTTGTTTTAAAAGCCCCGAATTGGGCCAATCCAGTGGAAATCCAATCAATTTTTGACCTAAATCTGCCCCAGGCCCAATCTGTAACCCGGTCCAACTCCCCATCTAAACTAAACGGCCCCGTTTTGGTCATCCCCCATCACAACCGTTGGATCATTGTGATCCAACGGCTCCGAACTGGACTTGGACTCAGTATATAACTGTCATAAACAGTTCACACACACACCCCCCCCCCATTCGGACCCTTCCCATTCATCATCGCACTCGTCTCTAACACAAGAACCTTAGCCGCCGCCCCAAAATCCCCATTATCTCCGGCCAGCGGCGCAGCCGCAATTCGCTCCAAATTTACACCCTAGATTCCCCATAACCTCATCTCTCATAATATCCAAACCATATTATTCGATTCCCTCCCAAATGGTTCGGATTTTAGATCTAATATCAAAACCCTAAAGCCCCAAATCTACCTTGACCTCGGATCTGTGGCATGCAAGGTTAGGATTCAAGCCTTCAAGTTCCAGGGCTGATTTAACGTAAAATTGATGTTGGTCGACTAACATTAGTTTTGGGTTTAAATCGGAGCAACCGGAGTTTCTTTAAGTCAACTACTAGGTATTTTCTTTTATTTTTCCCTCTGCCTATTTCTGTGATCTTTCCTTCTATATTCTTTTCTTTTCTTCAACCTTTCTTTAATCGGTTTCTTCATGTTCCTCTTCTCCTTGGTTTCTTTTATACATTTTCTTTGTTTGTTTTCCGACTTCCTTCTTCAATTTTTAACCTCTGTTCATCTAAATTGTTGGTTTATTTATGTGCTCCATGTGTTGGTTTGTTATCCAGTTTATGTGAATCAAATCAGGCGTTATTCATGATTAGGATAAGTTATTAAGTTTAGGGAAATCATCAGGCAGGTTGTTCTCATTTTTGTTGGTTATTTAAATTATCTAATTGTCAATACATTTTCAGCATGTTTTGGTTCAAGGTCAATCACAGTTTGCATTTTTAATTTTAATTTTGTTTTATTTATTAAATCGGTTCCATAAGGTTTCACTCTGAAAATCTTTATATTTTATTGCTTGAGTCTCTTTTGGGTTGCTGGCTCATCCTTGTTTGGACAGGAGAGGCCCGTAGTTTTCCTTTGGGTCTTGGTTCAGCAATTGAAGAGTAAATACAGGGGTGTAAGGGGTCAATTTAGGTATTTGGAAGCATAAGAAATATTTTCTGTTAGCATAGAAGCTTCTAGAGGATAAGGTTGGGGTTGGTTTGTTAAGATAAGGGGGGTTTCAGATATTTGGAAGGGTTAAAAGGGTAAAACAATTAAGAATTAAAGGGGTAAAAGGGGAAAATGGTTAGCTAGGCTAGGGCTGCCTTAGGATTGTCTATATAAGAGCCCTTTTCTCTCATTTAGAGCAGCGATTCATACTATGAAAATACTAAAAGTTTCCTGCATCATTTTGGGTTATAAATTGCTGGGAATTACTCTTTGGGTTCATTGTTAGTAATAGCTTAAAACTTTCGAAGGATTTCTGGTTCATTTGGGTTCATAAATGGTCTAAGGAAGCTGAATTTGCTGTGTTGATTTGCTGAATTGCACTCTTCTGCTGTTGTTGATTCCCTCATCTTTCTTTTGCTCTAATTTTTCCTCCAGGTACTTCTTGGACCTCATTAACGTGTGAAGTGCAGAAATCTGAAGCTATGTAATCAAGTTGGAATTTCATGACACATGTTGTTTATTGAGTGCTATTCCTATGTTCTTAAGATTATTCAATTCTGTAGTAATCTAGTCTCTCTCTTTATGTGTTTATTTGTTCATTTGTGTTATTGGTTTGAATCTCGCTTGTATGTTTGGATAAGTACTCTAATTCAGCGTGTTGGTTTGTGAATTGGTTGAAGCTTTGTTGGATATGTAGACTGTTGGACTTCCTGCGGTATAAGTCTAAGTTGGATTAAACATTTTCTTTTGGATCTGTTTAAGTCTGTTGAAGTCAGTATGATATTTGGGACTTTTGTTTGAACTGTTAAATTATATGTATGGGTTTGAATAAGAATCCTTAGTTGGAGTTCAATATTATCCAGAGTCAGAATAGTACATGATTAATTCATAATTAGCATGTAATTGATAGTTTGCATATGTAAGCTTAATGATGTTCTTTTAAAAAGAAGAACCATATTCTTGTTGTCCTCATTAAAGGTAGGTCGTATGATTTAGGTAATCATGTGTTTGATGCTCAAAAGAAAAATGGCTGTGTTTCAATAGGCCCAAAAGTTGAATTTTTTTTAAGGATTACTGGGCCTGACGCAGGCCCAAGGAAGTCAATCCATGGCCGTATGGTTTCGCTCTGTTGTGGGCTCGATTCGGGGCCCAATAGCATTCAGCATTTTCTTGTTTCTTAAATGTTGCTCGATTCAATAAGAAGAGGATTTTGACAGAGAGTTCGATTCTAATTTTTAATTTAACTTCTGATTTCATTAAGCCTGCAATTAATCTGTATAACACGAATTTGAATGTCTTTCTTGAAATTTTGGGAGCTGGGCTCAATGCTGGCCCAGTCGAAAAATGACTAAGTCGTATGGTCCGCCCCTTCACCTGCTCATTCTCGTGGGCTAAGTTTCAGCCCAAGTTCCCAATGTTTACTTTTAATTTCCTTGTTAATTATGTAACAATTTGTCCCATGCGAATTTTATGTCCTTTAGGCTTAATTAAGTACCTAATAGATTGAGGTGTGCCATTTTAGCTAAACTATCTATGGCCCTCACAAATACTTTAATTAGATATTAGAATGAACATTCGTAGAAAAGCCTTTAAGCACGTTGTGACGACCCAACCCGTCGTCTCATGTATTACAGCCTCGTTTCCCCCATTTATTGCTCTTTCATATTTTATTATCAACAACGGGTGAGTTAGAGTTGAATTGGATTGGTTTGGATAGGAAATGAGACACTTAGTCTCTTTAAGGAAGGTTCGGTTTGGAAAAGTCAACCGAACGTTGACTTATTAGTTAGAAGGCTCGGATGTGAATTCCGGTGATTCGGTTAGCTTCGGGAGGTGATTTGTGACTTAAGAGTGCGATCGGAAGTGATTTTAGAGGTCCGCAGTAGAATTAGGCTTGAATTGGCAAAGTTGGCGTTTTGACGATTTCCGGTGGATAAGTGAGATTTTGATCCGAGGGTCGGAATGGAATTCCGAGAGTTGCAGTAGCTCTGTTAGGTGATTTTGGATATGCGTGCAAAATTTCAGGTTATTCGGACATCGTTTGGTCGGGTTTTTGATCGAATGCGTATTTCGGAAGTTTATAAGAAACTTAGGCTTGAGTTTTTAAATGGGAAATTGGAATTTGAGGGAGCATTTGGACTCCGATTATGATGAATTTTATATGTACGGACTCGTGGCGAGACGATAAATCCGGTGATGCGAATTTCGTAATTTTTCGAGAAGTGGGCCCGGGGCTCGGGTTTTGCCAACTTAGTGAATTTTGGTGTTTTTCGAGTCTTTTCGATTGGGTTATGTTTCTTTAGCCTATTGTAATGTATTCGTTGTGGTTTTAATCAGATTCGGCGTGCGAAGAGGTTGATTCGAAAGGCAAAGGCATAGCGAGCTAGACTTGTGGCCGGCTTGAGGTGAGTAATAGATGTAGATGATGACCTGAGGGTTTGAAACCCCGGTATATCACATTGTGACGCTATATTGAGGCGAGACACGTACTCTATGA
>NW_017686968.1:0-821 GCF_001879085.1 Nicotiana attenuata | reverse complement strand
ATATGTTTATTACTCACTGAGTTGGAAGTACTCACTTTACTCCCTGCACCATGTGTGCAGATTCAGGTGCTCCGGAGACTTAGTGGAGCTGTTTGCTGTCGTCGTGAGGTTTATTTTCAGGAGTTGTTGAGGTAGCTGCCTGACGTCCGCAGGACCCGACTTCTCCCCTCTATTTCATTATCTTTCCATGTCCTAGACTTTTTTATTACTATGGATATATTACTCCGTTACATCTAGAGGCTCTAGACTCGTGACTCCAGATCTATTGGGGGAATGTTTGGATATTCGTTATTATTTTCCGTACTATTTTATTTAGATTCGGATTGGAAACTTGACATTTGCTATTGTAATTGTATTATTTGTTAACGGATTGCGTATTTGGGTTGAGAGTATTTAATTGGTTGGGCTTGCCTAGCATTAGTGTTGGGCGCCATCACGACCGGGATTGGGGTCGTGACAAGTTGGTATCAGAGCCTAGGTTACTAGGCCTCGCGAGTCATGAGCCGGTTTAGTAGAGTCTCGCGGAACGGTACGGGGACGCCTGTACTAATCCTCGAGAGGCTGCAGAACCTTTAGGAAAACTTCCCATTCTTGGAATTCTTATCGTGCGTACTTGATTCAGCTTGAGATATAACTCTTGAAATTCCTTCCACATGTCTGTATGCGCACGTGAGCGCTTAGTATTATATGTGCCTTGATGATTTGTGATTCCCCGATCGAGGGGCGAGAGGTAATTTTTGTGAGTATGTTGGGCCAGTCTGGAGGATTTGAGGCCGGATCCTTGCCTATGGCTTGAGCACCGAGGTGCTGATTGTGTGAGC
>NW_017686967.1:2496-6194 GCF_001879085.1 Nicotiana attenuata | reverse complement strand
AATACATGAATGACTAAACTTTAAAGAAAATTGACTATTGAAGCATCCATTCTCCACAGGGTTAATACTTGCACGGACACTCATTAATTACTTTCATGCTCACACAAGATTTCAAACTTTTAAACCTAATCTAACATTGCAGAATCAACCAAATTGGACCTACCATTACTGGACACTAAAAAACTGATTGGAATTCAACTTCAAACTATTTAGAACATAACCACACTCATATAATAACCATTCTAGCCACAGGGATCAAAATCTGCGTAGAACATACTAATTGTATATCCATTTTTCATGCATTGAATTTGTTTCAAATTATCCTGAATTGAAACTAACTCACAAGTCACTGAAATACTCAAAATACATTGTCAATGTCCACATTACATACAGAATTCAACCAAGGGCTACTTGATAAGGAGCTATTTTATCAAAACCAAAAAGCTCTAATCTGACAGCCTCAACCATTTTAACAGACTAGTTACTGCAGTGATACAAGTTAAACTCAAAGGAAATGTAACTCTAATTGCAAACTCCAAAAATCAGAATTAGGAGGAGATCATTACACTAAAATAACACGGTCTAAACTATCAATCACAACATGCTTTGACAAATAGACTAAATCCAACTTCAAACTATATGATAGCTATAACAACTGCGTTTATAATCAATTTCCCGCTCATGCTTCAGGTTACATGTCAAATAGCATCTTTAAGGATCAAAATGTACCTGGAAAAAGGAGTAACAGAGAGGGAATGAAAATCAGTGAGATCAGCAACATCAGCAGAACAACAGAATTACTTTTCAATCCAGTGGAATAGTGATTCAAACAGTTCAGATCCCAAAAAAATGTAGTTCAAGTAAACCCAAAACAACTTCAGACACAACCAACCCAGCAAACACCAAAATCCGACTTCGATTACCAAACCTCAAGCCATTTCAAAGCCCAAACAAAGAGAAAAATGATCCAGAAGAAAGAAATTTCAACTTGTAAAGCAAATGGTCCAATGCAACAGTAGATCCGGCCACCTTAAACCAATTTTAGGATCAAATTCCACCCATTGTATGCTCAGGTGAGTCTAGATTAGTTCATCAATTGATAAAAGCTTAAAAACACTAAAGAAATCAATGGAGCAATAGGATTAAAGCCGCCTGTATTTTCTGTATTTTTTTTCCTCCCCTCTTCAATTCTTGCCTTGAAAGGCAAGAATGCTACCCTTTATAGGCCCAACCATAGGGCAGCCCTCAGATTTTGTTTTTTTACCCTTTGCCCCCTCTTGAATTTTTCTCTTATTCAATTCAATCCTAAGTTAAAATTCTAATTGCTGAAATACCCCTTTCCCTCCCCCAGATAATATCTAAATCCCTCTCCTCTCTCTTCACATGTGACCCCAACCTTATCCTCTAGAAGCTTCCCTCACAACAGAAATTATTCCCTACCCACCAATGACCAAAACACCCCTTGATACCCCTGTGTTTACTACAAGACACTAACCAACAATGGGCCAAAGTATGACCTGCTGAACCCAAACAAATCGAATGGGCTGCTTTTCATCAAACGAATCAGAGGCAGCCCAATCTCCAAGCAGACACCTAATTAACAGTTTTTATGAATTCTAAAATGGTTTTGCTCCGATTAACATCCTAAACGAATTAATAACTAATCGACTAGACTAACGAAACTGAATTAAGTTAATTACAAAATCAATTATAGCATTAACCTAATCTTAACAAGCTTAAGAACACCACCCGCGAAAATCTCAAAATCACACAGATATCAAGAAACAAGAAGAGACAGAAGAGTAATAAAAATAAAACAAAAGTTAAAATAAAGCTGGAAAGGATAAAGGGAAATACCTATTAAAAACTAAGGAACCTGGAACCTTCAACTATCGGATTTTTGGCCAACTCTGACGTTAATCATTCATTCTTAATAAGACGCATGAATAATATCAAGGTGAGCCTCAAACCCTCGAAACAGACCCAAATTGCAACTTTTGGAATTAGGTTTCTGCCCTCGATCTAAGATTCGAGGGGTTCTGGGCATATTCAAAGGGAAATAGCAATGGATTAGGTGCGAGGGGGGCATGGAGGTTGTGTGGTATTAATTTGAGAGTGATTGGAGATGGCGCCGCCACCGGAGGAAATGAGGGCGGCGCTAGGGTTCGTGGCTGCGAATCAAGATTCAAAGAGTTTGGACAAGTTTTGAAGGAAGCTGGGTGGTGATTTAAGGTGAGGAGGCAAAGGCGGGGCTGTGGTGCGAGTTTGGTGACGATTGGCCGCCGGCCGCCGCCGCAGGCGATTTCCGGCGGGCGGCAGGCGGCGGTGGAAAGCGGGGTTAAGGCTGATCTCTGATGAGCATGAGAGAGACGAGGGGGTAGGGGCTTCTAAGGGGGGTAGGGTCGTTTGGACAGGTTTATACCTGTTAGAGACCACTTCATGGCCGTTGGATCTCCTTACCTCGACGCTCCTGATCATCTTAGACGAAACGACGTCGTTTGGGTGAGGGGAGGGACTGGACCGGGTTAGGATGCGGATTGGGCTGGCCGGGCATTGAAAAAAAAAGGGAAGCGATCTGGGCCTGATCAATTTAAACGAGACTGGCCCAATTTCTTCTTCTCTTCATTTCATTTCCATTTTCAGGACAAATTACCAAAGTTCTTTTTCCTTTTCTTTTTCTTTTCTTTTTTTTTTCAAAATTAAACTAAAAAAAAACCCTAAATTAATTCTAAAAACTAAATTAACCTACCAAATCATATTAAGCTCTAATTAACAATCAACACTATTAATAAAATACCAATTTCGTGATTTTTGTATTTTTGTAAAATCCTAATTATTAATTAATCTATAAATATGTAAAATTAACCCTAAATGCGAATGCAATGCGTATTTTTGTATTTTTTTTTATGAATTTATGTTAAATTAAAAATACACACAGAAATGCAATATATTTTTTTTTGTGTTTTTTTTTTCATTAATTAAGATGCACAACTAAAAATGCATAAAATGCCACAAAAATCCACAAAATTGTAAATACTAAAAGAAGTTATTTTATTTTGAGTTTATGAGAGTAATTCATATAGGGCAAAAATCACGTGCTCACAGCTGCCCCTCTTTGCTCGGAAACACGAAGAGTTTTCGTGCAAAGATAAAGTGAGCGGATACGAGTGATTTTTGCCCGTTTGAATACTCCGTTGTGAAGGATTTTTGAAAGATTTGACCGCACCCTGCTTCTGAGGTTGCCTACATATCCTTGGCTAAAAAGGAATCAGGTCAGTGTAGTTCAGGAAGGTCTGGTAGCTGGGACTACCATGAAGCTGTGGTTTCATTGTTGTTGATGCTGCTGCTACTGCTTACTGAACCCCTTATTACACCATGTCAAAAATAAAAGAAGCTAGACTAAGCTATGATCTATAAAGAGGTCCTATCTATGTCTTCAAACTTGCTCTTGTGTTGCCTTGAACTTGTATTCTTCTGATGGAATCCTTGGTGTTGCCTTGCATTATGATCAGAAATGTTTTGCCATTCCTCCGAATGATGCTTGACCGCTGAAATTTGAGATATATGCTTCTATTCTCCAAGCGGGCTCCTGATTGCTGACGCTTGAAAAGTATTCCCTTGTTCTCCAGGTGGGCTCCTGACTGCAACAAACAATAAGAAATTTACTGTCCCAGCCTTGGTGGCTGGGTACACGACTG
>NW_017686967.1:0-609 GCF_001879085.1 Nicotiana attenuata | reverse complement strand
AAAGAAAAGAGCAACAAAAACAAACAGAATTCGGTTTGAACTACGTTCGACCTGATTCTTGTCACCACAAGATACGTAGGTAGCCTTAACGGTTCGGTACGACGCCAAATAAAAATATTTCATAATCCCACGAAGTCAAGAGAGGGGCAGCTTTTCTTAGAAATTCCATCTGAAAAAAAGAGAGAGAGAATCGAATTCTCTTGCTTTAGAAATTGGGGAAAAGTTTTAAAATAGATTCCAAAAGTTGTAAATAAATTAACCCTATTGTCTTAGTAATTTTGAGCCTTTATGATATCCTTTCTTTCTAACCCTGTCCAAAAGCCACATTACGGTCCAAAAAAGACCTCATAAATAATCTTTGAGAGTGCCAAGTTGGCCATGCCAGGAGCATATGATATTTCTATCGTGGTTAATTCCTTGTCGGCTGCAGAATCAGAGGAAGTAAGAAGAAAAGAAAAAAATGAGAGAGTCTTATCGGTGAAAACCTTCACAGGCACCATAAGGCGACAGGGAGTTGAGAGAAAGAAAAATGAGAGAGGCTTGATGGTGAAAATCCTTCGGGCACTACAAGTCGAATAAGGATCGTGAATCAGATAGGATAATCGGAGC
>NW_017686966.1:0-6194 GCF_001879085.1 Nicotiana attenuata | reverse complement strand
GACATTATGGATCTATTGCAACTTCCGGAATCGGATTTCGACCCGATATCAAAAAGTCAACTTCCGGTCAAACTCCTCAAATCCTTCAAATTTCTATCTTTAGCCAAATGACTCCAAAATGACCTACAGACCTCCGAATTCACTTTCGATCGCGCTCCCAAATCCAGAATCACCGTACGGAGCTATTCTCAGACTCGGAATCCCAAACGGATATCGATAACACTGAAATGCGCTTCAAGCCAAACTTAAGAAATTTCTTCAAAAATGCTAACTTCCACAATAGGCGCCAAAATGCTCCCGGGTTATCCAAAACCCGAACCGGGCATACGCCCAAGTCCGAAATCATCCTACGAACCTGCTGGAACCTTCAGATCCCGATTCCGAGGTCGTTTACTCAAAATTCCAATCCTAGTTCATTCTTTCGACTTCAAGCTTCCGAAATGAGAATTCTCTTTCCACATCAACTCTGGACTTCCCGAAATTTAATTCCGACCACGCGCACAAGTCACAATACCGGAAATGAAGCTGCTTACGGCCTCAGGCTGCTGAACGTGGCACTAGAGCTCAAAACGACCGGTCGGGTCGTTACATTCTCTCCCACTTAAACATACGTTCGTCCTCGAACGTGCTGAGAACTATACTAAAGTGGTCTGAAATCATTGTTTAACACCTCATGCACCTTCCCATGCTACCACAACTCAGTTGAGCACATTCGCTCGATCAATTCTGACGATATTTCCCTTTATTCAAGCAGATAGGCCTTAGAGCCTAATTCCAACATCCGGAATTCTCTGTCAGGCCCGTTTCCAACATACGAACACCGTATCAATCACCACACGATGTACCCAAACATGACTGCATAACTTTGCTGAATTCACACCTTGCATCATTTTACTCACCGGACCACAATAACATTTTCTGATCAACTTAGTCGAAATTCCACGAATCTGATGCTCCCATTGCACCCCATGACATACACAGGTCTTACTCTAACTCTTACAATACCGCCACAACGGAAGAGATGTGCAGAAATTCATAATCAACTGCCGAATCAACCAATCATTTGGGTCTATACTCCTGACAATAACCATCACCTCCTTTTGAACCAAATAATGGTCTTAGCTCCTTAATGTACTTCATATAGCCAGATTGCACTGATCCTAAATCCAATGATCTCGTCTCACCCAGTACGAACTGCTCAGGCAATAAGCCACCCCAGACATTATCAAAAGCCCCATACGATGTTACCATGTGCCAATAGGCCACCAATTCGAACTTGATACAAAAGGAAAACGAACTCTGGAAGGAATTACCTAACTCCCGCACTAATACGGACTTTCCTTAGAAAATAGGAAGCGAGACGCACGAAAATAGCATATAGAAAACTATACTCAACATCACACTGTTGCGGCGCGCAACCCGATCCAAACATAGATCTCACATAAGGAGATTGCACATCGAGCTAAATTTGCCCATTACAATAAAATATCAAATTTCGGTCACCAGCACGCTAAGTGCATAATAACATCCCTGAGGGAACATGTAGCACTATAAGCTACGAAACCCAAGCACAACTGGGGTGCAATATACAATCTGAATCTCAAGAGTCATCCTGCTCATATACATCATCGCTACGCGGAATCTCAACACATAAGAAATTTACCAAGCCGTCTCACAACTAATACGTCGCAATATATATATATATATATCATTGCACAAAATAGCTGACGACAAATAACACCCCGACTGCTCCTCCATAAGGAATTCTTTACTGAGATGAACACAACTGGCCTGACATAGAGCCCATATTCCCATTTAAATTCATCCACCGACCTCAAGTCGATCTTGATCATATCAAACTAAGCCAATAACCTTTCAAAGGTCCATACAAATTTCCCTCTTCTCATATCATACAAGGACAACCATCATAACCGGAGTACTCATCCACAGTCCACAACTCAGTAACTGAGTGCCTTCCAGGCACATATTCTCAACTTAACGATATCATCACAACCTCCATACTTGTTTTAAGTCGTTAATCAATCCAGTGACTACCTGCCACACTTATACAATCTTCTTGTGGGACACACCCCCATAACCTACCATAACAAATAACTGGGTCGTACCTCCAAACCACCGACCGCACTAACGCTGAAAAGCGATCAAGAATCATCAACCATGACACAAGCCCCTTTTTACAAAACACCAATCTCAGGTGACGCTGAAGACAATACCAACTTACCTTAAACATCGAAACTCCTTTCCTGCTCATCTGAGCTCGTGACATCCTTGTCCACACCGAGCTGCTACCTTGATCTTCACTGCAAATTCCATACCACTCACTGCACTTAACATGCCAGTATACGATAGAACTCGTTTTTCATCATAGCTTCGGAACCACTAATAGGTTAACACTTCATCATATAAAAACTTTTCACTTGACTCACTCCAGGAGATCCATAGTATCACACAGGTGAATTCCCATAATCGTAGAATATGCAAATCTCTAAGTAGTGGCCTAAGCCACCATTGCCCTTCCGGAAATTCTGCTTCCACATAACAAGCCATAACAGTAGAATGCTTCTGAATAACATCAATTGCGGCGGCTGACAAGCCTGATACGCACCATCACAAATCACTCGCATAATTCGGTCACGCTGAAGGAACTGACCACTAACACCAATATGCCAAATTCAACTATGGCCAATCAATCTACCTTCTTCCAATTTATCCTTGATTGCCTCAGAGATAATTCTAACTCCATTCAACACATATATACTCCATCCGCACTCATCCCGAGTGACCCTGAATCATGAGACCATGCTGTCTCAAATCCCACGAATCAATCCGTACCTTCCTTGCGCGCATATTCGCACCCTCAACTGATATGCCCATTCTGCTAACCCTTCTACGAATCCGAAGTCCTTTCTCATCTTTCTCTCAAGTGCTATGTTGCAAGTCAACACATCCTAGAACATTCTGAGCCTCCACTCATAAGCTGCTGCAAAGCTTGATTCTTAACTGTACTTATAGGCTCGAAATCATTAGGCACCATACATTACCTCTTTTGAATCCATTAGGACCGTTACTGAGAGCCACCCGCTCTGACTTGGTCTCGAATATAATCAACTCCATAAATCTTATAACACATGAATACCCTCTCGACGAGGCACCCGGCGGAATTACTTCCTTTGAAACATGCACTTATACAAGGCATAAATCCTGAATCTTTCCCCAAGTCTGAACATGAGCCAATAAGGCCAACCATAGCATGCATTTCGACAATTCGTTAGCTCTAATTACAACTTATGTTCCTTTCCCGTAGCTGGAATAACCCATCAATATGCTAATCACCAGAAATCTCGCAAGTAATTAACCATGCAACCCCATCATAGGCGGTGGGGCTCTCCCACTTAGCTCGAAGCCACTATTACACAACTCTGGAATATACCAGGATTCTTAATCCCCTATTGACATAAGCTCGCGCAATCAACTGCCGACATGCTCGATATCTTACTATAGAAACCCCCTTTTTATGCTCGGAATCATTAACAACATTCGCACGACCGATCCCTTTGTTGTATAACCAATAGAATCCTTCGCAGAAGTTCGCCAACCACGCAATCGCTAACCTGCTCACAGGGATGAACTACCCGTAGAAATCACTCCCGACATCTTCCAGCGCTGCTACACGGGGTACAATCATTACGACATCAATACCCCATCCTGAGTCTGAGCTCACTTTCCAGCTGCACAGGTCCATTTGCCCCTCGTGGACATCATTTAAATGTGCGGCAACGTCCTTCCAATTCAAAGTTATGCTGCATCCTTCTTCATTTAAGCGGCTCCCTTCCGTTATATTAGATCTCCTGCCGCATAAGAACCCCTACTTCAAATTAGATCCGTAGGCTTCAATCGTCGGCCACTATAATCCCCAAATCACTCCCGACTTTCCTTAAGGTGCGTAACCATCCTACCACCAAGCCCATATGCAGCATCC
Organism: Nicotiana attenuata; assembly: GCF_001879085.1. Classification (NCBI taxonomy): domain Eukaryota; kingdom Viridiplantae; phylum Streptophyta; class Magnoliopsida; order Solanales; family Solanaceae; genus Nicotiana; species Nicotiana attenuata. Next base: position 2,194 of record NW_017686966.1, on the reverse strand, counting down.
GCCGCTCTCCCTCTTTGGGCAAACTGACTTCTTTAATCAGCTACCTGACCTTTGCTTCACACACCTGGCCTTTTAGAAGTTTAAGACTCCGCCTGACACTTCCCGCACGCATTTCTCATCTTTTGCTGCTCGGTTGTTGTCTTAATAAAATCTATCTTCATAGCACTTGAGTCCACAAATCGCTACTAACTTTAAACCTTTCCGAAGGTCATCCTTCTCGAACCGCCAACATTAGAAATACTGATTCAATCCTGAACCACCGCACCCTGCAATATCTGACAGTTGCATCTCCGATAGTATTTCACAATCTCTTGCCCCAAAGGCGAATTGTAAAAGATTATAGCACCGACACACTTAATACGTTCAATTAGGACAACAGCACCCCAACATAGAAGAAAACTCCATTACGCTTGCAAATACCAAGTCTCATTACTTCCACCAGCCCACATCTGACCATCCTTAGTTCGATTGTCTTTCCCCTGCCGGGAATAAAATACTGAATCTTTTGGTTATGCACTGAGTAAACCTCCCTTCAAGTCATTCACTGCCCCGACACGTGGGAAACATCCTACCATCATATCACTACTGTGGAACAGTCATTCATAGGCATCATGGCAACTTGTGCCTAGCCCCAAAGCCCTCAGAAGTACCGTTACTGAGCTGAAACATTAAAATATCCTTCTATAAGGCGACGATAATAATCAAGTCAACTACATCGGGAGAAACATCCCGCACCACATCTGTAGTACCGTAATGATTCTTCAATTCTCAATTTATAACAAGCGTTTTGCGTCGCATAAGATTGAGTAGGAATGAATTAAAGGCATACGCCTCCAAGGATCAAATCGCACGATAAGGAATCAAGAAGGGAAGTACTCCTAACAGTCCTGCAGCCTCCCGAGGATAAGTACAGACATCTCCGTACCGATCCACGAGACTCTACTAGACTTGCTCATGACTCGTGAGACACTAGGAACCTAGTGCTCTGATACCATGTTGTCACGACCCAAAATCCACTAAGGGTCGTGATGGCGCCGGACACTGCTGTCAGGCAAGCCAACCAAGTTACTTAATCAAATTCTCGTTTTAATACTTCTGAAATCTATGATTTTCCTTCAAGTTTAGCAATATTAAAGAATATAGTCTCAAATCAAATTTAAATGATAAGCAGTTAATACAATACTTCAAATTCCCAGAACCCGGTGTCACAAGTGCATGAGCATCTACTGATAGGGAAGTAAAATACAGCATCCGTCCGGAATACAATGGACAGGGAATAAATACAATGTACTGAAGAGGGTTATACTAGCTGCGGGCCGCCTCGAATAGTGCAACTCACCTAGCCCCAAATCATCCGCGCTGCTACGCCTAGTGGGATGCTAGACATAGATATACATGTGCAACAAAAATGCACAGAAGTGTAGTATGAGTACATAAACAACATGTACTCAATGAGTATCCCGCCTAATCTCGAAGAAGTAGAGACGAGATGGTCAACTTTGACACTTACTAGCGGTCCAATGATAATATACTAAATGTGTGAGGAAATCAGGGATCTTATATAACAATTCTAACTCGCAAAGCTGTAAAACAGGCAATACACCTTCAACAAATAATAAAGGATTTTCAAGGTTTACTTTTCTTTATTTTTATCAATTTATCTCAAGCACTGAAAGGCAACATCAACGTAAAAAATTCTCAGGCAACGATATATAAATCATGCCGAGGCGATGGCCCGCTCCAACAGAAATGAACTGTGCACTTGCCGAGGGTCGACGGCGTGCCTATAGATGCATCTATTTAATCTGCCGAGGCGTTCCGCCCGTTCCAAAATAAACACATAGAGACATTCAGTCAATAAGCCAACATGGGGCAATTATTCAAAGGAAAGCTAATTCTCTTTATTAATTTAGGAAAAATGAAGTTTAAACCCTTTTTAGAAATTCGTTTACTGATTCGATGTAGTTTAAGCATTTCAAGCTATCAATAGGTTCGTAAATAATTCAAGTATAGCATGCTTTTGGGTCCTAACTACCCGAACAATAGCATAATAGAAGCTACGCATGGACTCTCGTCACCTCGTGCGTACGTAGCCCCCCACAAATAGGAGCACATAATCAATTATTTCACCTATGGGGAAAATTCCCTCTCACAAGGTTAGAAAGGAGACTCACCTCGCTCCGAAGATCCATAA
>NW_017686965.1:5534-6195 GCF_001879085.1 Nicotiana attenuata | reverse complement strand
ACTCCCTTTAGTTAAGGGATTCAAATTCAAACGGGTATAAAACCAACTAAGGAAAGAAATTAATCAAACTCTTTGTGCAAAGCATGCAATTAAGGGTAAATACATAAAAGGTTATTTTAAGGACAAGGTTTTCTGAAAGTACACGGTTGTATAATTAAGGAAAGCGAATCAATTGACAGCCATAAAATCACAAGTCCAAATATTTGGTGTGAAGAAAAAGGTCTTACTCAAGGAAAATTAGTACAATCAATTAAAGCCCCCAAAAAGATTCTGATTCAATTACTAGTTGAAATCTTTTTAAAGAAAGATTCAACACACATATAAAAGCACACAGACATGCCTAAACACGAAGAATTTTGCCATGACCTTGTAAAATCAGTAGAAAGAATCGAATGCGGAGATGGAGAGGCAAGTAGTCAAAAACAGGCTTAGTGGCTTCTTTTAGAAGCTCATAAGAAAGCACGCAAACAAGTAGAAAGATCAAAGCAAACAGAGTGAGGAAACTAGTTTCGAAGCGTAGTGAGGGAAAACCTGACAGTAGAAGAAACAATAGAAGAAATACATGCTTATAGAGGATGAAGATAGCAGAGCATGGTAAAAAAAACGGGATCATAGCGTAGAAAACACAGTAGAGAATATGCCAGGACGGAGTATGAAAACA
>NW_017686965.1:0-733 GCF_001879085.1 Nicotiana attenuata | reverse complement strand
TGTGTTGTGAAAAAGAAAAGGGCCGGGTATTTATAGTGTGAAAGTCATGAGAAATAAGGTAAGAAAATAATTGAAGTTTGATTTTCAATTAGTCACATAAGACTCCCTTTAGTTAAGGGATTCAAATTCAAACGGGTATAAAACCAACTAAGGAAAGGAATTAATCAAACTCTTTGTGCAAAGCATGCAATTTAGGGTAAATACATAAAAGGTTATTTTAAGGACAAGGTTTTCTGAAAGTACACGGTTGTATAATTAAGGAAAGAGAATCAATTGACAGCCACGAAATCACAAGTCCAAATATTTGGTGTGAAGAAAAGGTTTTACTCAAGGAAAATTAGTACAATCAATTAAAGCCCCCAAAAGATTCTGATTCAATTACTAGTTGAAATCCTTTTAAAGAAAGATTCAACACACATATAAAAGCACACAGACATGTCTAAACACGAAGAATTTTGCCATGACCTTGTAAAATCAGTAGAAAGAATCGAATGCGGAAATGGAGAGACAAGTAGTCAAAAACAGGCTTAGTGGCTTCTTTTAGAAGCTCATAAGAAAGCACGCAAACAAGTAGAAAGATCAAAGCAAACAGAGTGAGGAAACTAGTTTTGAAGCGTAGTGAGGGAACAACTGACAGTAGAAAAAACAGTAGAAGAAACAATAGAAGAAACAGTAGAAGAAATACATGCTTATAGAGGATGAAGATAGCAGAGCATGGTAAAAAAAACGGGAA
>NW_017686964.1:5519-6195 GCF_001879085.1 Nicotiana attenuata | reverse complement strand
GAATAAACTAAAATCAAAAGGTCTGAAAGAAATATAACAGCTGTCTGTCTCGAAACAAGGAGGCAACAGTCTAAAAGAAAACAATGAGAAGAGACGCCGGGCCTGCGGACGCCTGCAAGGCTACCTCAGTCTCGTGAATATGAATCACCTACTTCCGAACTACTGCTGCTGCTGTTCCTCAAAACCTGGACCTGTGCAAAAATGCACAGAAGTGTAGCATCAGCACAACCGACCCCATATGCTGGTAAGTGTCTAGCCTAACCCCGACGAAGTAGTGACGAGGCTAGACTGGACACCACATAAACCTGTGCAGTTATAGATATACAACAGAAATCGAATACAAAGCAATTACCAACATGGGAGGGGAAACATGCTATGGGGAGTTACAATAATAACAATAATCCAGAGTAACAACTAAAGCAACTTAGGTTCACAGTGAACAAGGAATCAATACTCAAATGTAAACACATAGCCTCAATAATTGTTGCGGCGTGCAACCCGCTCCATAATTACCATTGTTGCGGCGTGCAACCCGCTCCACAATATCATTGTTGTGGCGTGCAACCCGACCCATATCACTTATCATATATCATTGTTGCGGCGCGCAACCCGATCCTCATATATTATTGTTGCGGCGCGCAACCCGATCCTCAACATCATTGTTGCAGCGTGCAAC
>NW_017686964.1:0-772 GCF_001879085.1 Nicotiana attenuata | reverse complement strand
CGCACCCCAAGGAGAAACACTAGGCCTGATAAAACCCTTCTCTAGTAATTCCTGCAACTGGTCCTTTAACTCCTTCAACTCTGGCGGGGCCATGCGATACGGAGGAATAGAAATAGGCTGCGTGCCTGGAGCCAGATCAATACAGAAATCAATATCCCTGTCGGGCGGCATGCCCGGCAGGTCTGAAGGGAAAACCTCAGGGAACTCTCGAACAATAGGAACAGAGTCAATAGAAGAAACTTCCGCGCTGGAGTCGCGAACATACGCCAGATAAGCTAAACACCCCTTCTCGACCATGCGTCGAGCCTTCACATATGTAATAACACTGCGAGTGGCATGACCTGAAGTCCCTCTCCACTCTAGTCGGGGCAATTCTGGCAAAGCCAAGGTCACGGTCTTGGCGTGACAATCTAAGATGGCATGATACGGGGACAACCAATCCATCCCCAATATAACGTCGAAATCCACCATGTCTAAAAGCAGTAAATCAACACGGGTCTCAAGACCCTCAAACACAACCACATAGGAACGATGCACCCGGTCAACTACTATAGAGTCACCCACCGGTGTAGATACATAAACAGGAATGTCCAAAGCATAACTAGACATAGCCAGGAAGGGTGCAAAATAAGACGACACATATGAATATGTAGACCCAGGGTCAAATAGCACTGACGCATCTCTATCGCAAACCAGAATAGTACCTGTAATAACAGCATCTGACGACTCGGCCTCTGGTCTGGCTGGTAAAGCATAAAACCGGGGATCAGCT
>NW_017686963.1:5519-6195 GCF_001879085.1 Nicotiana attenuata | reverse complement strand
TCCTTTTTTGCGAGCATCGATGAGGACAAGGACCAGAGTTAGATAAGCCGGTTCGTGCGGGTAAGGCTCTGCGACCTAATCCCAGAGGAGAAACTGCCATTCGCCGAGAAATGGAACCCCGATCGTAAGTATTAGCCATTAATCTTCATATTCTATTTTTTGCTTTGTGTAACACTTTCATCTGTTATGCAGAGCATCACTAGACATGACCAAGTACGGGGCAAAATATGATGACACATACGAATACGTAGACCCCGGATCAAACAACACTGAAGCATCCCTATCACAAACCAGAATCGTACCTGTAATAACCGCATCTAAAGACTCTGCCTCGGGTCTGGCCTGAAGATCATAACATCGGGGCTGGGCCACCACTCTGATCTACCTCTCTAGGACGGCCTGCTGCTGGCTAGCCTCCACCTCTGGCGGTCTGAGCTCCACCTCTATGACCTCTACCTCCACCTCTAGCACCTCTACCCCCACCTCTAGCTGGCTGGGCGGGCTGTGGAACACCTGGTGCCTGAACCATGGCACGAGAACCCTGGTGCTGAGAACTGCTCGGTGCTCGAGGGTAAAATCTGGCAATATGACCCATGTCACCACAAGTGTAACAAGCCCTCGGCTGCTGAGTCTGCTGGCCCTGTCGACCTGAATGACCACCACGGAAACTCTGAAG
>NW_017686963.1:0-1450 GCF_001879085.1 Nicotiana attenuata | reverse complement strand
CATTATATACGCACCACCACCTGATCAGCTGGTATACGTTGATGATTTTGCCCACAGTGGCCGAGATGATATGACGGGATTCCCTCAGAGGCCTGATGATGTTATGAAACATGTACCTATGCACGGACATGACATTCATACGCATATGCATGACACTATAACTATTTCATGATCTACAGAGTTATCCAGACTTACAGGTTGAGTCATTTACTCTATATTTCTTCCATGTCTGTTATGTACTTATTTATGTGTGTTACATACTCGGTACATTATTCGTACTGACGTCTATTTTGACTGGGGATGCAGCGCTTCATGCCCACATGTCCCAATAGATAGGTCGAGAGTCCTCCAGGTAGGCTATTAGCTCAGCGGAAGATGTTGGTGCGCTCCATTTGCTCCGGAGTTGCTTGTTTGGTCAGTATGACTTAGATGCGTATTGTTTGGTATGGCGGGGCCCTGTCCCGACCTATATGTTAAGTGTGTACTCTTAGAGGCTTGTAGACAGATGTCATGTGTGTAAAAGATTGTATGGCCTTGTCGGCTATGTTCAGTGAACAAGTGATTATTTTGGTTTTAGAGGCCCATATGTCTTATGTATAAGTTGGTATTACATGTTGTATTCCACCTATTTCACGGCAGCCTCTCCGGCTCAGCTATCTATGATAGTATGATACGTTATGTTGGTACACGGTTGAGTAAGGTACCGGGTGCCCGTTGCGGCCCATCGGTTTGGGTCGTGACAAAAGTGGTATCAGAGTAGTTCTGTCCTAGGGAGTCTACAAGTCGTGTCTAGTAGAGTTTTGTTTATGGGTGTGTCATGCACCACACTTATAAGCAGGAGGCTACAGGGCATTTAGGACTGTCACTCTTTCTTGTTACTCTAGATCGTGTGGTAGAGCTCACTTATAAGAATTCAAATTCCAAACTTCTATTTTATTCGTAATAAGACGATGCCTATGTTCAAAAAGATGATCGGTAAGAGATATAGCTATGTCTCTTTACATTACTGTTCTTGTTTATGCTTTCCTGCCTTACATACTCAGTACTTTATTCGTACTGACGTCCCTTTTGCCTGGGGACGCTGCATTTTACGCCAGGAGGTCCCGATTGATAGATTGATAGTCCTCCAAGTAGACTATCAGCTCAGCGAAAGTGTTGGTGCACTCCACTTGCTCCGGAGTTGCCTATTTGGTCAGTATGCTTTGGATAGGTATTGATTGGTATGGCGGGGCCCTGTCCCGATCTTTATGAGTTTATGTACTCTTAGAGGCTTGTAGACAGATGTCAGGTGTATGGATACTTGTATGGCCTTGTCGTCCTATGTTTTGAGTTTACAAATGGTCATGTTGACCTTATACGCCGTAGTCACATATATAAAGTTTGTATATCATGTTGGGTCATCATATGTTGAGTATTCCCTTAATGTTTTATTCTCGTTATCTCATGACGG
>NW_017686962.1:4946-6195 GCF_001879085.1 Nicotiana attenuata | reverse complement strand
TACAAAACGCTTACGGACCAAACACTAATTACTGCTACGAAAAGTTGTACTTTTACTAAATTAATTTAAGTACCAAACAACAAACTACGCTTCTACACCAGACTTAACTTTTTTAAAAGTTACTTTTGAAGAAAAGCACTTCTACAAAATAAGTTGATTCTAGAAGCTTGGCCAAACAGGCTATTGGAGAGATCTCCCAATTTCTCAAAGTTAAAAGACCGTACGGATAACCTCAGGCAAAAGAGTAAAGACTACGAACTTAACCCATAGGGCTCGTTTGGTATACGGGATAAGAACAATAATTTCGGGATTAAGTTTGGGATAACTGTAGGCAATTAAAACTTTATTGAATTTAAAATCCATAAGAAATTTAGATTTGATCTCAATTAAATATATTTTGGTCCAAATAAATATCAAGCCACATTAAAAGGCCACGTGTGCAAGTGACATGTTCTGGCCAATCAAATGCGGTCTTGTCATACTTCAATTTGATTGGTCGGAAAGAATTTGTTCTTATCATAACTCTTCCCTCCCACAACTATAAATAGAGGTCTTCATAACCTAGAAAGCGCACTAGAAATTATAACAAATGGCTAGTTTTTTTTTTTTAAATGTTGGTTACCGTTGGCAACGGTCACCTGCCAAGGAGTCATCGCCCAACGGCTGATTTGCACAATTAACCCTTTTTGGGCCTTTTTATTTTAAAATTAACACTTTTTGTAATTACAAATTTAACCCTTTGAAAAACTATAAATACACCCCCCCTCGTCTTCATTTCTTCACTCATCTCTCATTTCTCAAACTCAAATTCTCAATTCAAGTTAAATCGTGCCCAGTACTTCTAGAGTGAGCTCATATGTTTGGGAACGCTTTGAGGTGCTAGAAGAAAATGAAGAAGTTCAGAAAGTAAGTGCAAGAACTGTGGTCGAGTCATAAATCTTCGTCCAAAGTGTGGCACAGGCAGTTTAAGGAGGCATATGAAGAGTTGTCTTGAGCGTCCTCCAGAAATTTGTATTTAAGTTGATTTGAGACAATTTGAGTTATTTTAAAATTATTAGACGTATTTATGCTTAATGTTTTAGTTTGTTAGATTAATTTGAAGTATTATTATGCATGAAAATTTAGTTCTACTCTTTTTTCGTTAATTTACTTGTTAAATGCAAACTTCAATTTTGTAATTTTGAAATAAATGTAGCACTTGCAATTTATAAGTGCAATTTTTCCCCATCTTCATTGTATTCTTTATATT
>NW_017686962.1:0-765 GCF_001879085.1 Nicotiana attenuata | reverse complement strand
ACATAAGATTCGCGCGACACATTTTGAATCAGTAAAGCTAAAGTTAGATTTAGCCTGTTTGGCCTAAGCTTTCTTTTTTTGTCCAAAAGAATTTTTTCTGGTCCAAAAGCACTTTTAGTCAAAAATTAAGGTGTTTAGGCCAAAGCTTTTAGGAAGGAAAAAAATTGCTTTTGAGAAAAAACAGAAGCAGTTTTTGAGAAGCAGAAAAAAGTAGCTTCTCTCCAAAAACACTTTTCTAAGAAGCACTTTTGAGAAAAATACACTTAGAAGCAGTTTTCAAAAGCTTGGCCAAACACTAATTACTGCTCAAAAGTGCTTTTCAAATTAATTAGTCAAACACAAACTGCTTCTCACCAGCACTTTTTTAAAAGTACTTTTGAGAAAAGCACTTCTCAAAATAAGTTGATTCTAGAAGCTTGGCCAAACAGGCTATTGGAGAGATCTCCCAATTTCTCAAAGTTAAAAGACCGTACGGATAACCTCAGGCAAAAGAGTAAAGACTACGAACTTAACCCATAGGGCTCGTTTGGTATACGGGATAAGAACAATAATTTCGGGATTAAGTTTGGGATAACTGTAGGCAATTAAAACTTTATTGAATTTAAATCCATAAGAAATTTAGATTTGATCTCAATTAAATATATTTTGGTCCAAATAAATATCAAGCCACATTAAAAGGCCACGTGTGCAAGTGACATGTTCTGGCCAATCAAATGCGGTCTTGTCATACTTCAATTTGATTGGTCGGAAAGAATTTGTTCTTAT
>NW_017686961.1:0-6195 GCF_001879085.1 Nicotiana attenuata | reverse complement strand
TAGCCTCTACCATGACGAGCTGCAACTGGGGCACGAGTACCACTATATGTGCCAGAATCATGAGACCTCTTGGCCTCCTCCCCTCTCTCTCCCGAGTCAACATACCCTCCAATATCCTAGCGATCGCCACCACCTGCTAGTATGCGATGTCCATCTCCAACTCTCGCGCCATGCTAAATATGATACCAAGGTTGAGCCCCTCAATATATTGATGGACTCGCTCTCTGACAATAGAAAACAAGGCTGGCGCATGCCTAGCCAAATCACTGAACCGGACCGCATACTCCGACACGGTCATAAAACCGTGGCGTAACTGCTCAATCTCTACGCACCATGCATCTCTAAGACTCTGGGAAACTTAGTTCCTCAAGAACATAATTGAGAATTGAGTCCAAGTGAGTGAAGCTGCCTCGGCCGGACTACCCAACTCATATGCTTGCCACCACTGATAAGCTGCTCCCTTAAGCTGGAACGTAGTGAAAGCAACTCCACTAGACTCCACAATACCCATAGTACAGATGATACGGTGGCACTCCTCTAGAAAACCTTGGGCATCCTCTGGAGACAAGCCACTGAAAGTAGGAGGGTGGTACTTCTTGTACCTCTCGAGCCTGAGCTGCCCCCCCTCAAAAACTACTGCCCTAACCTTGGGCCAAACTGGGCCGACCGTCTGTACTAGTATGACCTCTAGAACCTAGCCAACCTGGACCCGCTGCTCTAGGGTTCGGGCGGCGGGAGTCTGTGCTCCTCTCCCGGCTTGAGATGTTGCAGGAACAAGTGGTATCAAACCTGCTTAAGCCAAAGTGCCGAATATGCTCAGAAATTGGGCGAGACTCTCTTGGAGAGCTGGTGCAGTAACAAGCGTCTCAAGTGCCTACTCTCCCACTGGAGCTACTGGTGGCTCCTATGTAGCAGCTCGTGCAGGTGCTCTGGATGCACCACGTGGACTTCCTTGGCCTCTACCCCCGCCTTGGCGTCTTGCGACTCTAGTAGGGGGCGCGGGTGTCTGGTCATTTGATCCAGCTGTACGTGTCCTTACCATCTATGAGAGAATATAAAGACAGAAATTTAGTTTCCTGAAGTAAAAAATTTTGCACGATAAGGAATCAAAGAAGTGAAGCTTTTCCTAATAGTTCTAGAGCCTCCCGAGGATAATTATTGACGTCTCCGTTGTCGCGCCCCCTTTTTTCCTCGCGGAGTCCGGGTTTCGACATTCATTGAGAACAACTCATTTCCTTTTGGAAATTGGGTATTTGAATTTTGAAGAGTCGCCACCTAACGGATTTAAGGCGCGTTAGGGCACCTAAAGCAAGTAACTCATGAAACCGGTTTGCATTACCAGAGACTTGGGTAAGGGCTCGAAATAACCTTGAGGGGAAGGTGTTAGGCACCCCTCGCAGTCCACAACGGTGGGCCCCGTCCGAACTCGAATTATGTGAATTAGTCATTTAAGAAACAAAGCACATAAACACATAAAGTTTATTTAAATAGGGTAAAGGGGGTCCTAGGTTTGTTGGCCTAAAGGATCACATCTGTACAATACTCGGTAAGCCTTCCTCAAATAGAGGGGTTACACGTGGCATTAGCGCACAGGTCATCATATCCTTTACTACCCAATTACCCTTCCCTTGGTCATAGCCTAAAGCATTCTAGCAACCTTAAGATATATCCTATGCATGCATTACCTGTCCCTTTACTTATACAGTCCAGGAGGTATTTAGGACTTCTAGTTAAGGTGGATCTAGACTCTCCTATAATAATTAAAAGGAGAAAATTCTAGGCGACAAACAAAATACGTAGGACTGGACCAAAGATAGAACAGTTAAAAGGTTCACATTTTACCTCCACAAATAGAGCATGCAAGTGCACGTCTCAAACAACAAATTTCGGATGTTTCAGAGAGGTCCTAGAACAGGATATCTAGGTGAGCATGACAAGCAGAAAATATGTAGCATTGTGTTAAGGCAAAGCGTTAAAGACCTAATTAGTTTGCCCACTGATTTTAGAATCTGTTGAATCTGGGTAGTTCACAAATATGCACAACAGAATTTCCAGTTTTTATAAGATTTTGATTAACTACAGGCTTGCCTAGGCGGAGATACCCTATAAACATGCTGTCTAAAATGTAATCAGGATCAATTTAAAACAAATTGTTTTGAACTTTTTAAGTCCTATAGGCATGCTGGTCTAGGACTGAACATTATAGAGCTGGTTTATATACATTTAATCCTAGAATATGATATCTAGGTGTTGGGATTGCTTTTAAACAGGATAGTTACTGATTTATGCGATGTAGACATGGTTTTAAAGTGAATGCAATAACAGTCCTAAAGCAGGATCTCTAATGCACATAACGAATGGACGTTTTTGTTAAGTATGATTATAACAGTAATTTAATAATAGAATTTCTAGGTGATCATGATTATGCAGAAGCAGAATTTCGTAACAAATGAGGTGATGAGCCTATAACATATTTTCTAGTATGCCAAACAATCCTAAGGCATGGTTTCCAAAGCAAGTAAACGTAATAAACCTAAGGCATGATTTCTAATGCAAGTAAATATAATAAACCTAAGGCATGATTTCTAATGCAAGTAAACATAATAAACCTAAAGCATAATTTCTACACGATTTCTCTCACAAAAATTGTATAAGAATCCCCTCCACTTTTACTAATTGCCCCAATATCTGTTTACAAGGATTATTATTACACACCATAATGAATTACATAATGAATAAAAGCTATACTATAGGGAGCCTGAAATAGGCCCTAAGTGAACCTGGGAATACCAGGCCTTCAAACAGTCCCGGATGCCATAGTCTCATGATGTCTAATAAGGGTGTCCTGATGCGTCAAAGTTTCCAAGGGCCTCAGGAACCCCGGACAATGCTCACACCAAGATCCTTTTAAATAGAACATTAGTTATGTGCAGTGTGGAAGGGCCAGGATGTGCCAAAGTTTGGAGGAATCTCATGGATTCCTAGGCAGTACACACACTGGAGGGGCAGAACTTAAGTAATCTAAGAGTAGAAGTGAGAGTGCTTGACATAGTTGACTTTTTTTTAAAAACAGTATAGAGATAAAATCTTTAGGAGTGAAAATACTTTAGAAGTAGTAATAGTTTGGAAAAACATATTAGGAGTGAAAAACATGTTGAAAACCTTTTGAGGGAAAGGAAGGTTCAGCAAACAACAGCATAGTCACAAAAGCATCACATTGCCCAATTTCAACTTCTCTTTGTCAATCAGTTCTAGATGTACAAACAATTACACAAAAGGGAACAGGGGTTGGGAACACAAGACACTTGAAACAGGAGCACATAAGAAGAAGGGTGAAGGCAGTCATGTTAGTTAATAGAGCAGGTAGGAATACTGATTTAAGGTCTAAATTACAATCATACTTAGGGATAAGCATGCTATTTAAGAACAGACAAGACTTAAGTACTGCAATAAACATGTTGGCTAAACACAGTGAGACATAAGTCTGGATATAGAGGCAATCATGCTGAAGAATACAGGAAGAACCACAAAGATTCAATCACACAAAGTAGCCATACTAGTTGGGGTCCATAAGTAGTCATGCTAATTGAAATACAGAAAAGTCATGGATTCAACAGAAGTAAAGCAACAAACAAGAAAGCACATAGGTTTTAGTTTCATAACATAATGAATGACATTAGGAATGGAATCATACCAGTTAAAGATAGCAAAACAGAAGGTGAAAGTGTGCAGAACTCAGTGATCTAGCCTTGGCTTTCGGCCGGCTAGACAATGTAGTGAACACAAGTAGCAGAAAGGTTTTAGTGAGAGCAAAGTTTGTGTGTGTTTGTGTCTCTGAACTGTTGTTCGTGTCTTTAGAAGAATCAGAATTAAATCATATATAGCACTTAGTGAGGTAAAAACAAATAAGGTAAAGAGTGAATCATAGTTCATAAAATAAGGGTAATGATATAAATCAACCAGTTAATTGGGGGATTAAACCAATCAATTCATACAGAAAATCTGGGAGCCCCCCCTAGAGTAGGGTGAGTCAATCAAAAGTATAAATTAGGGCTCAAATAAGGTAAAAAAATCAATCACGTACCATATAGGAGTCAATTAAACTCCCTAAATCAGACTGATAGTTTAAATAAGGCAGGTATTACTAATTAAAGTCACAAATAAGGAAGTAGGTGAAAAAAATCACAGGTAAATACTGATTTTAACAGGAAAATCTAATTCGAACCCTAAATGAAATCAATCCATATATTTGAGTGACAGAAATAAACACATAACGGGAGAAAGATTGAAGTAGTTAGTGCAATAAACAGAAAAGATCCAGGGTTTGAAGAACATACACAAAATTAGTCAAACCGGTAAAGAATAATCAGGTTCGAAACCACCGAAAACGAAATAGTAATAACAAAAGCAGAAGATTTTTGAGGAAAAATATCAAATACCGCTTAAAACATTTCGGATCTACAAGGATCTGAACAGACCTAAGTAGTTATAAGATTAGGGTTTTTCGAAAATGACAGAGATGAAAGGAAACTTGGTCCAAAACCATAGATTCGGACCATAAATATAAAAAATTAGTACTCACAAATGAAAATGGCCATAGACAGGCCTGTGAGAAATGTTTCAGACGAAACCAGGTTGAATCTCTTTGAGATTTTCTTAGAAATCGATGTAAGCGAACAACTAGAAGATGTAGAAGGCCGTCAATGGATGGAAATTGCAGAGAAACCCCATAGACGGAGAGTTTTGCTGGTGAAGGCGGTGTGGTTTTAGGGGGGATGATTGAGAGAGAAGGTGAGGGATTAGGGAAATGAAGACGGCGGATAATGAGAAGTGAGGTAGGGTTTTGGGGGGAGGGGGTCACTTAATTAAAATAGAAACTAATTCCTGGACCGTTGATCTTTTGAGATCAATGGCTAGGATTAGTTAATGGCTGGGCAGTTCAGATAAAAAATTGTGCCTGGATAGAACTGGGCTAAGTTTTAGGATATCTGGGCTGGTATAATTGGGTTAAAATTAAATTAAAAAGGGTTATTTGTTAAATACCCAGTTAATTAGTAAAATAATTTGTAAAAATAGTTAACAAACTATAAAAAATGATTTTTATGTATAAAATGATTTGAAATAATTACTCAATGTTATAAAAAAATATAAAAAGCTATTTTTTGATGAAATAATGTAATGATGCATGCATGAGCTATTATTGCAAAGTTATTGCAATTATAACCCAAAAATATAAATGTGATTATAAAAAATACAATTAAAATATTTGAACACTCATATGACCAGAAATGATGAATTTAGCTGATTAAATCATCATAGAATAGTATGAGCGATAATTTTGAACGTCTATGTAATTAAAAATGCAGAAATAAATGGATTCAGGGCCTTGAAAATAGTAGAAAAATTGTAAAAATACTTGTGCATGTTTGCAAATGCATGTACAATATTATGAAAGTGTTTATGCAAGATTTAAAATATATGTGGGAAAAATTGGGTATCAACAACTGCCCCTCTTTACCCGGGAGGATGAAAGAGTGTCGGGTAAAGAAATGATNCCTGGTTTTACAGGAATCAGGCCATGTGTAGTTCTGGACCGAACGGTGAATGAAGCCAATGGAAAAGGTTCTTTTGTGAAGGGAAATATCGGATGGAGTTATGATTTGTGAGTTTGGAGTGTGACGGATGTATTATAGGGTAGATATCTGAATGGTTACAAAGTAAGGTGGTTAATCGATGGGAATCGGTTATATTGGCAATGTAAAAAAATCGTACGAGCGGAAACCAGAGCGAAGGTTGCTTCTGTTCGAAGAACGGTTACCTCCTAGATTACCTGCAAAATTTAAAACACTATGCATGCGAGTATATAGATGATGCAAATTCCTTTTAGACCATGAAAGATTGTCTTTGGACGGTTGAGGATGACGTCCTTAGACCATGATGTCCTGGGCTATGAATTGTTCGGTGGGGGATTCGCAGGCCATGAAATGATGTTCTCGGGCCATGAAAATGGTGCCGCTGAACCATGAAGCCTTTGAATAATGATATGCAAATTTGAGAGATCCTAAGGCCATGGCATGGTGTCTTCTGGCTATGAGGATGATTCCTTTAGACAATGACGCCTTTGGTACAAGTTAGGTGATATTTCTAACCCACTAGAGATGCAATAAAATAAGATAGCTAAAAACAAACAAAGAA
>NW_017686960.1:5513-6196 GCF_001879085.1 Nicotiana attenuata | reverse complement strand
GAGGTAATGAGCCTTACAGTATTTTGCAGCATGCTCTGGTTTTGATGGCTTGCTTAGCTTGGTCGAGTTAGAAGGATTCCGTCCGGCAGTTTAATTTATGCAAACAGAATTTGAGAGAGTTCTTGTTGATTTTTTACCATGGTTGAAGAGGTGCATTTTCTACGAATATGAGAGACATGGAATGTGTAATGATTTTTCTTCTAGATGGGATCAATGGAAGTTCTTGACTAGTTGAGTGCGTAGATGTCTGTGGCTCGGAAGGGAGATAAAAGTTTTCCTGCTATCCTTGGATGGTATGGTATATGCGGTATGTTGTGGAGGATCGAGATTTGCGTGTACGAGGTTTCAGTTCAGTTCTGAAGAGAAGTTCATAAAACTCTTAGGCAACGGGTAGCCTCAGATAATCAAGGAAATGGTGCTGCTAATTGGAAGCGATTTGACGAGAGTATGTGTCTCAAAAAAACGGGTAATGTGATTAAACTGATGATACTTCGGTAGTATTGCGGCATTTTCTTGTTGGATCAACTGGTGGTATTCGGGTTTGCTTGGTGGCACAGGAAATTTTAAAGTATCTGTCGTGGAGTGATGGGGTATTTAAGGTGTGGTATGCGTTCGGACGGCAAAATTGGGATCAGGTATGATGATTCGTGTGCTATATGGAGTTGGAGACTGGGAGTTCTCAT
>NW_017686960.1:0-869 GCF_001879085.1 Nicotiana attenuata | reverse complement strand
CCCTCCCGGAGTCTGCACACCCCCAGTGAGCACCGTCGACGATAAATAAATGGAGCGGGCTGCACGCCGCAGCGGGTACTGGAGAGTACCGGTCTATGTGTTGCATTGCATATTTGATTCTCGTTTAATTATTTATCTGTTGTGGGATTTTCCATAATTGTTTTCACTAATTTTACTGATTTTATACTACTGGGTTCAAGTTGCTGTATTTATAGAATTACTTTGTGCCTATTCAGGATTTCTTATTCTCAGCCTTTATTTATATTTATTACTCACTGGGTCGGAGTACTCACATTACTCCATGCACCTTGCGTGCAGATCCAGGTACACCTGAGGCTGTGTGAGGACTTCTCTGCCTAGCATCATATCTGGAAGTTTCAAGGTAGCTGCATTTGACGTTCGCAGTCCTGATCTTCCTTCTATCTTATTTGCTTTATTTCCGCATTTCTAGAGAACGATATGTAGTAGGTTGACTCCCGTGTATTAGAGGCTCAGACTTGTGACACCGGATTCTTCGGGATGTGTAGTAGTATTTCTACTTGGGTTTTCCGCATGTTTTAATTATATTTCAGAGTATCAGTATTATGACTTAGTAATTATTTGTGTTAATTGAATCATGAACTGTATAAAAAGGGTTAAGGTTGTTGAATTGGTCGAGCTTGCCTAGCAGTGTGTTGGGTGTCATCACGACCGGGGTTGGGGTCGTGACAATTCGCTTTATTCAAATCTAGGTATAGTGTTTTAAATAACTATATTTTAGGGTTTTAAAAGTGAAAGAATTTTTTATAGTTATATGCATTAGTTTTTTTTCTTTTCTTATTTTGCCAGAGGCGAAGTAGTATTTAAATAATTAGAAAAGATAACAAAAG
>NW_017686959.1:5600-6196 GCF_001879085.1 Nicotiana attenuata | reverse complement strand
CCAGTAGGAATCCCATACCCACACCCATACTAGTGTCGTGTTGACACGGGTGCGGCACCTAAACTGCCGTGTCAGAGCAACTTAGCTCATACATAAATAATGCATACAGACATGCACCAAAGTTTGGAGCAATAATAAAACACATCATATGGGGCATTATCTACATGGAATAGTCTGGTTGAGAACAATCAATTTGCAGCACAGTAAAATATGGGAATCAGGCGGGATTCCAGTTATATGGCTGTAAAACGCCAAAAGGTATAATTCGGTCACTGCAGGCCGCTAACTTTGGTTCCTTAGGTCGTATTGGATGTCTTGGAAAATATTTTGGCGATCCGGGTTTGGGGGTCCAAGCCCATGGCGGAAGGCGAAGGCTATAACGCACGAAAATATGGGAATAGGGCGGTATTCCAGTTTTATCGCTGTAAAATGCCAAAAAGGTAATTGGTCATGGAGGGGCAGTGACTATGGTTCCTTAGGTGATATTAGTTGTCTCAAAAAATTTTTAGGCGATCCGGGTCTGGGAGCCCGAGCCACGGCGGAAGGCTTGGCGTATAGGCACACGAAAGTATGGAAATTGGAGGAATCCAGTTGAT
>NW_017686959.1:0-2499 GCF_001879085.1 Nicotiana attenuata | reverse complement strand
TGGGCTATAGCCCATGAAAATATGGTAATTTGGCGAAATTCCTGTTTTATGGCCGTATAACGCCAAAAAATGTAATTTGGATATGGAGAGGCAGTGACTATGGTTCCTTAGGTCGTATTTGATATCCTGGTAAATGTTTAGGCGATCCAGGTCCGCTGGCCCGGGCACACGGCGGAAGGCGTAGGCTATACCACACAAAATATGAGAATCAGGTGGAATTCCAATTTTATGGTCGTAAACCACCAAAAAATGTAATTTGGTCATAGCGGGGCGGTAACTATCATTCCTTAGGTTGTATTTGATGTCCCAAAACCGGGTCCGGGGTCCCGGGCCCACGACGGAAGGCGAGGGCTATGTAGCTCATGAAAATATGGGAATCAAGCGGAATTCTAGTTTTATGGCCGTAAAATGCCAACAAATGTAATTTGATCGTAGCGGGGGCGATGACTATGGTTCTTTAAGTCGTATGTGATGTCCTGGAAAAATTTTAACCGAACCGGGTCTGGGGTCCCGGGCTCACGGCGGAAGTCGTGGGCTATAGCACACGAAAATATGGAATCCGGTGGAATTCCAGTTTTATGGCCGTAAGACACCAAAAATGCGATTTGGTCATGGACGACGGTTACTACGGTTCCTAAAGTCATATTTAATTTCTCGAAAAATATTTAGGCGATCCGGGTTTGGGAGCCAGGGCCCACGACGGAAGTCGTGGGCTATAGCGCACTAAAATATGGGAATTGGGCGTAATTCCATTTTATGGCCGTAAAACGGCAAAATATGTAATATGGTCAGGCTAGGGCAGTGACTATGGTTCCTTAGGTCGTATTTGATTTCCTGGTAAGATTTTAGGCTATCCGTGTCCGGTGGCCCTGGGCCCATGTCGGAAGGCGTAGGCTATAACACACGAAAATATGGGAATCAGGCGAAATTCTAATTTTATGGCCGTAAACCACCAAAAAATGTAATTTGGTCATGGAGGGGCGATGACTATGGTTCCTTAGGTAGTATTTGATGCCCCAAAAAGTTTTAGATGATACGGGTCTGGGGTCTCTGGCCCACGGCGGAAGGCATGGCTATAACACATGAAAATATGGGAATCAGGCGGAATTCCATTTTTATGGCCGTAAAAAACAAAACAATGTAATTTGGTCATGCCGAGCGGTGACTATGTTTCCTTATGTCATATTTGATGTCCCAAAAAAATTCTAGGCGATCCGGGTCCGGGGGCCCTAGCCCACAGCGGAAGACGAGGGCTATATAGCTCACGAAAATATGGGAATCGGGCTGAATTCCAGTTTTATGGCTGTAAAATGCCAAAAAATGTAATTTGGTCATAGCAAGGGCGGTGACTATGGTTCCGCAAGTCGTATTTGATGTCTTGAAAAATTTTAACCGATCCGGTTTGGGGTCCCGGGCTCACGGCGAAAGTCGTGGGCTATAGCACATGAAAATATGAAAATCGGGCGGAATTCTAGTTGTATGGCGTAAAACGCCAAAAAATGTGATTTGGTCAGGGCGCGACGGTGACTATGGTTCCTAAGGTCATATTTGATTTGCCGAAAAAACTTTAGGCGATCCGGGTCCGGGAGCCCGTGCTCACGACGGAAGTCGTGGGCTACATACAAAAATATGCGAATCGGGCGTAATTCCAGTTTTATGGCCGTAAAATGCTAAAATATGTAATTTGGTCAAGCTAGGGCGGTGACTATGGTTCCTTAGGTTGTATTTAATTTCCCTGTAAAATTTGAGTCGTTCCAGGCTCGGTGGCATGGGCCCACGTTAGAAGGCGTTGGTTATAACACACGAAAATATGGGAATCGGGCGGAATTCCAGTTTTATGACCGTAAACCGCAAAAAAAATTAATTTGGTCAAGGAGGGGCGATGACTATGGTTCCTTAGGTCGTATTTGATACCCCAAAAAGTTTTAGACGATACGGGTTTGGTGTCCCGGGCCCAAGGCGTAAGGCGTAAGGCGTGGGCTATAACACACGAAAATATAGGAATGAGGCGGAAATCCATTTTTATGGCTGTAAAACACAAACAAAATGTGATTTGGTCATGGAGGGCGGTGACTGTTGTTCCTTAGGTCATATTTGATGTCCCAAAAAAATTTAGGTGATCCAGGTCCGAGAGCCTCGGCCCACGGCGGAAGGTGTAGCACACGAAAATATGGGAATCGGGCGGAACTCCAGTTTGATGTCCGAAAAATGCCAAAAAATAAAATTTGGTCATGGAGGGGTGGTGACTATGGTTCCTTAGGTCGTATTTGATGTTCCGGAAAACCTTTAGGCGATACAGGTGTGAGGGAGAGCACCCATGGTGGAAGGCGTGGGCTATAGCACACGAAAAGATGGGAATCTAGCGGAATTCCTGTTTTATTGCCATAAAATGCCACAAATTTAAATTTTTCCATGGAGGGCGTTGACTATGGTTCCTTAGGTCATATCCAGGTCCGGGAGCCCGGGCCCACTGCAGAAAGTGTGGGAGATCGGAAGAGT
>NW_017686958.1:4534-6197 GCF_001879085.1 Nicotiana attenuata | reverse complement strand
CTTTCGTAACTGGGCGCACAGCATTAGCATAATTCATAGGTTGCGGATTGTTATTAGTTGTCGTGGGGGGCTGGGTAGTTGTTAGGGGTGGTTGGGTAGGCTGCCCAGCCACTGGTGGTGGCTGGCCGCCGGCCGGCGAGGCCATAAGCGAACAAAACAAACTTTCTCTATCTAGTCGCCTGTTTTCTAGAGAGAAGGCAGAGAATTCGGGGTTTAGGGTTTTTTTTTTTTTAAGCAATCCACTAGGCATAGCCTAGGGCTAGTTTTTATTTATAAATAAAACAAACAAGCACAGTGTCATGAAATCCTAACGGATGTACGAAAAGGAAATAAAATTCTACATAGAACCTATTATCAAAATTGAGCATTATACTCATAATTGATATCACATAAATCTAATAAGCATTGCATAAAACTAGCCCAATGAAAATCTCCTGAAAAGCCCAAATAGCCATTGTCCACTGTTGAATTTGCAGAAACAGCCACTGTCCAATGTAAAATCTCCTGATTTGCGCAAATAACCACGATTGCACCTCCAGCCCCATAATTGCTGAAATAACCATAGCCTCCAGATTTCCTCCTCTGATTTACACAAACAGCCTCCAGCTCCAGCATTGCCGAAATAGCCATAGCCACCAGTTTTCCGCCTCTGATTTGCATAACCAGCCTTGTCTTTGAATCAGTAGCCACAATCCGCAAATTATTGAATTTATTAAATAGCCACATATGTGTAAACATATAGTGGCTATTCATATAAATCCATGATACAATAACTTCAAACCAGCCCAATTTTCTTATCCAGTCTAACCAAATAACGCTGCAGTCCAATCCAGCCCAGAAACAATGAGGTCCAGCCAGCCTAGTTACACCAATAGCCTTCCAATTGCACATAGAGCCATAATTAAATTGCTGATATAACCACATATATTGGTTATACAATATAACCCATATATAGTGGATATTAACTAAGCCCATGAGTATTGTCCTTGTAAACCAGCCCAAACAAACGACCTTCTGCTCATTGAAATAGCCCAAAAGCCCAACTATCCTCTTGTTAACTTCAGCCCAGATGTATAACTTTGTGCACTTAAAGCCACCCTTTGCCTGCTTGCAATTGCATAAATAGCCAGTTTTCCTTACAACCTTACTAACATGCAGAGACAACCCCTTTGTTACTCGTATCTTTACCCAACACGTGCCTCTATACCTCCAACACCTGTACATCATATTCAATACACCCCCCCATTTCCTATACCGACAATCCCCACTATCCACAAAATATTCCCAAATCATTTTATCTCTCCAGAACCTCCTCTCCTCCATCTGAAGCTCACCTAGGTTACATCGAATCTCTTTCTCTTTCTTTTTTATTCTCACATTTTTGCTCCTCTCAAGTGTACTAACATCTTTTCTTCTTTGGATTTTCATGTATCTGCCTGCATCTGTACGCCTGACTGCTGCTACTGTGACTTGTCGATTTCTCCGCCTGGCTGCTGGTGCTGCTGTATCTAGCTGATAGTATACTCCTTCTGGTACGCCATTGATTATCAGACCCCTCTGATGAACAATGAATGAGCTGCATCTGTAACATTTGTTCGAATCTGTACCTTTCCTTCCTTTGTAACTTGTATTTAGGCCCTTCCATGTCTGTAGAAAAGTATTA
>NW_017686958.1:0-786 GCF_001879085.1 Nicotiana attenuata | reverse complement strand
ATTTTTAGGTGTGCTAGATTGATCTGCCCTCTTCCTATTCTCTGTATCATTGGGTTTAAATCCATCTATTGGCACCTCACTTTCCTCCCTCAGTATCAGTTGTTTGTTACCATTCTCTTCACTGTTTTCTACCTCCAAGATTGCAAACTTGTTATTAGTTTGTACCTGATGTAAAGCTCCTCCCTTTTGCATATCCACTGGAACTATTTCTTGTCCTATTTTATCATTTGCCTCCATCTGTTTTTCCTTTCCTTGCCCTCTCCTATCTCTAACTTCTTTCCACTGTGTCCCTTGATTGCCCACGACTTTACCACTTGAAAGAATCATTAGAGGTGCATTATTTCTTTCTTTTTCCTTATTGCCTTGCCTATAATTTTCTGCTGCATCTTGCTTCCTGGGTTTAGGGTTTTTTTTTTTTAAGCAATCCTCTATTCCTCCATACTTTTTTTTTTTTAAGCAATCCACTAGGCATAGCCTAGGGCTAGTTTTTATTTATAAATAAAACAAACAAGCACAGTGTCATGAAATCCTAACGGATGTACGAAAAGGAAATAAAATTCTACATAGAACCTATTATCAAAATTGAGCATTATACTCAAAATTGATATCACATAAATCTAATAAGCATTGCATAAAACTAGCCCAATGAAAATCTCCTGAAAAGCCCAAATAGCCATTGTCCACTATTGAATTTGCAGAAACAGCCACTGTCCAATGTAAAATCTCCTGATTTGCGCAAATAACCACGATTGCACCTCCAGCCCCATAACTTGCTGAAATAACCCA
>NW_017686957.1:5584-6197 GCF_001879085.1 Nicotiana attenuata | reverse complement strand
GCTTCTAATAAGCTACTAAAAGTTAACAAATAGTTTATATACTGTATTTCATTACTAAGAGAATGGAGAAAATTATACGAATTGAATAACAAAGAAACCTGATAAACATTAAATCATGAAGTATTTTCATATGAAAGGTTCTACGAAATCCGCTTTCACAGCTTTCATGACGCGATGTTAGTATCCTCAACTTTTAAAATATAATTAATGAATAGAGTTTATAAAGAATCATATGGTTAATAATGAAATTTTTTGTGACCTTTAAAGTTTTACACGCTATGGCACAAGAAATGTAGGACAAGACCGTGCTTAAGGCGGTGGGCCCATACCAAGTGTTCGTTCGTGTGCTTGAGGCATAAGCTTCCAAAGGCATGAGCCCACACGTAAATTCAAGAATATCTTACGAGTGTCTCCAATTTTGCCTAACCTCTATTTGGCAAGTGAAAACAATAAACTGTATTGGAAGTATTGATATATATTCAGACTTCTAAAGCAATTGAGATGTTGTAACATGACCATAATTCTTCTTATATCATAAAATAACTATAATTCATTTGATATTATCTTTAAACTCTTCAATTATCTGCTCAAATAATATTTTTTACTTTATTAA
>NW_017686957.1:0-756 GCF_001879085.1 Nicotiana attenuata | reverse complement strand
TTACTAGGAATTAAAAAATCCCTAAAAGAAGACACAGAATTCTAAAAAAAAAAAACTATAGAATTCACAATTACTCATATGAAAAGAATATTTAGAAAATGAGAGAAGCAAGATTCCAAGCTACAAGCCACATTGGTAATCCGTATTCTTTTCTGTCCTAAAGAAAAGCATCTAAAAAATTATAAACTTCTGGAATTAAAAATCCTAAAGAAGACACAGAATACCAAAAAAAAAAAACTATGAATCACAATTCTCATATGAAAAGAATATTTAGAAAATGAGAGAAGCAAGGTTCCAAGCTACAAGCCACATTGGTAATCCGTATTCTAAAACCAGTTTCAACATGAATTGGAAAAAAATCTTCGGTCTGCTTTTTCTAAACCCATGCTTTTATTAAGGGTTAAGGAATGTAAAAGACCTATCAAGTAAAATAACATGAGTTGACTATTCGACATTTACCTGATGCTATAGAAGACCACATTTGGTCTAATGGGCAATGCACAGAGTCATTGCTTATCTAAGCATTATAAGCAGCTGCTTCTTACTCGGCCAAGTGCAGAACAACAGTAGAAGCAAAAACGAACGGATTAACCAATAATTCCAATTAAAAGAAAACTCAGACCCATGTCATTAGCATAAATCAGTCATTAACATATAAACACCAACAAAACAAATCTAATAATCGAAAGCATGAATCCCGGAATGCAACTCAATTTCAGCAGCATAAAAAACTATAAACTTATACAAACTCAGTAC
>NW_017686956.1:0-6197 GCF_001879085.1 Nicotiana attenuata | reverse complement strand
AAAGAAGCAGCTCATCGTGGAATCTCGGCCGGATCAAGGGTATGCACTAGCCTGGTAACCAGATGTACCTGCCTCAGATCCTGTACAATTAAGTATAGAAGTGTAGTATGAGTACATAAACAATATGTACCCAGTAAGTATCCTGTCTAATCTCGAAGAAGTAGAGACGAGAGGTCGACTTGACACTTACTAGGGTCAAATAATATGATAAGTGATATACTAAGCATGGATAGCACAAAGGATTAACAATTTACAGCATGAGGCAATAAGTCCTTTCCTAGATAATATCACAGTTAGACATTTACATTTCAGGGCATATAACAAAGTTCCGATCACAGCAATATACCAAGCAATAAGCATACGCAAGTAGTGCGGAGGTCGTACGGCCCGATCCAACATAAAAATAAAGTGTGCACTGCCGGAGGGTCGAACGGCACGAACCATAGATGCATCTATTACCCCGCTCGCGAATCATACGTGTGACCCAGTCAAATGTATTTAAACACAACAACAGGCAGACAAGATTATATATCAGGAGAGCAATTACTCACGAAAATATCAACTTCTCTTTAAAAGGGCCAAGAAAATGATGTTCCTCTTATTAGATTCATTTACCACATTCAACATGATCTGCGAGAGGTTGACCGCTTCTGCGGTCTCGCACCTGCAGCTGACCAACCGCAAGTGCGGTTATGACAGATAGTTGGAGCTTTAGCCCTTCCCATAATTTCCAACTTCACTCGAGCCTCGCTCGATTGACGCTCAGGGCCCCCGGGTCCCGCCCGAACATACCGACAAGTTTGAAATCATGAAACGGACTCGCTCGAACCCTCGGAACGCTCGAAACAATGCTAAATCTAAGAATCAACCCCTAAAACCAATTGAATCAAACTTATGAACTTCAAGTTCTTAAATTCACTTGTAACGTGCCGAAACGTACTTAAACTACTCGGATTGACACCAAATTTTTCGGGTAAGTCTTAAATATTTTATTGGACCTGTACCGGGCTCCAGAACCAACATACGGGCCCGATACGATATGATCAACCATTATTCAGTTTCATTAAATCCTTAGAATTTCTAGTTTAAAAATTTCTAACAAAAATTTATTACTCGGGCTAGGGACCTCGGAATTCGATTCCGAGCGTACGCCTAGGTCCCATATTTCCCTACGGACCCTCCAGGACCGTCAAAACACAAGTCCAGGTCCGTTTACTAGAAATGTTGACCAAAGTCAAACTTAGGCTTTTAAGAAAATCTTAGGGAATCAAGTGTGCTTATTATAACTAAAACTCTTCCGAATCCCGAACCAACTATCCCCGCAGGTCGTAAATTAGTTAAGGCAAGTGCGGAAAGTCATATTTAGGGGGACGGAGTTCTAGCAAGCGAAACGACCAGTCGGGTCGTTACATTCTCTACCTCTTAAACAAACGTTCGCCCTCGAAAGGACATAGAAAAGTACCTAAGCTAGGAAAAAGATGGGGGTATCTGCTCTGCATGTCCTTCTCGGACTCCCAGGTCGCCTCCTCAACTGGTTGGCCCCTCCACTGGACCTTTACCGCGGAAATCCTCTTGGATCTCAACTGCCGTTCATGTCTATCAACAATGGCAACTGGCTTCTCCTCATAACCCAGACTCTCATCCAACTGAATAGTACTGAAGTCGTGGGACAAGTCGGCGTGATACTTTCGCAGCATCGATATGTGGAAAACTGGATGAACTCCTGACAAGCTGGGGGGTAAAGCAAGCTCGTATGCGGTCCTTATATATCGTATTAACAATCGAAATATGGTCGAAAGAAAAAATCTCTATTTGATAGGGCTTCTTCCTATACCTATGAATTCCATTGGACCCAGAACCTCCCCAACTCGCCTCAACACCTCAAATGGGCCAATAAACCTTGGGCTCAACTTTCCCTTCTTCCCGAATCTCATAACACCCTTCATTGGCGAGACTTTCAAGAGGACCTTATCGCCAACCATGAATGATACATCACGCGCCTTCCGATCCGCTGTGCTGTGCGAAGCCTCTCCTAAATCTGCTTTACCTTCTCCAAGGCATCTTTCACCAAGTCTATACCGTACAACTTAGCCTCACCAGGCTCAAACCACTCGATAGGGGAACGACATTGCCGACCATATAAAGCCTCAAATGGAGCCATCTCTATGTTGGATTGATAGCTGCTGTTATAAGCAAACTCTGCCAAGGGCAAGAACTGATCCCACTGCCCTCTAAAGTCAATCACACATGCTCTGAGCATATCCTCTAAAATCTGAACTGTCCGCTCTGACTGCCCGTCGGTCTGAGGATGGAATGATGTGCTAAGCTCCATGCGGGTCCCCAACTCACTCTGAACAGCTCTCCAGAAATGGGAAGTGAACTGAGGGCCTCTATTGATATGGAAGGGAAACATCGCACACCGTGCAACTGGACTATCTCCCGAATGTAAATCTGAGCCAATCTCTCTGAGGTGTAAGTAGTCACAATCGGAATAAAGTGTGCCGACTTGGTCAACCTATCAAGAATGACCCACACTGCATCAAACTTCCTCAAGGTCCGGGGCAACCCAAATACGAAATCCATAGTAATGCGCTCCCACTTCCACTCTAGTATATGCATCTGCTGAAGTAGGCCACCTGGCCTCTAGTGTTCATACTTAACCTGCTAGCAATTCAAACACCTAGCCACATACTCCACTATGTCTTTCTTCATTCTCCACCACCAATAATGCTGCCTCAAGTCACGATACATCTTCGTAGCACCCGGATGAATGGAATACCGTGAACTGTGTGCCTCCTCTAGGATCCTCTCCCTCAAACCATCAACATTAGGAATACATAGGCGACCTTAGAGTCATAGAACACCATCCTCGCCAATAGAAACCTCCTTGGAACTACCCTGCAGCACTGTCTCTCTGAGAACCGCCAAGTATGGATCATCGAACTGCCGGACCTTGATCTGCCCCAATAAAAAAGACTGAGCAACAATACACGCAAGGACTCAGCTGGGCTCCGAAATATCTAACATCGCCAGTCTATTAGACAAGGACTGAATGTCCAAAGGTAGTGGCCTCTGCTTTTCTGGAATGAATGCCAAGCTACCCATACTCCCTGCTTTCCTGCTTAAGGCATCCGCGACCACATTTGCCTTGCCCGGATGATAAAGAATGGTGATGTCATAATCCTTCAGTAACTCAAGCCATCTACACTGCCTCAAATTGAGATCCCTTTACTTGAACAAATGTTGTAAGCTGCGATGATCAGTGTAAACCTCACATGACACCCCATACAGATAATGCCTCCATATCTTAATCACTTCCAACCCTAGATCCTGCACAGGATAACTCTTCTCATGAATCTTCAGCTGGCGTGAAGCATATGCAATAACTCACCCCTTCTGCATCAGTACACAACCCAAACCAACGCGCGAACCGTCATAATATACCATATACATCCCCGAACCGGAAGGCAACACAAGAACTGGTGCCGTAGTCAAAGTTGTTTTGAGCTTCTGAAAGCTCGCCTCACAATCATCGGACCAACGGAAAGGAGCACCCATCTGGCTCAATCTAGTCAAAGGTGATGCAATAGATGAAAAGCCATGCACGAATTGCCTGTAATAACCTGTTAACCCCAGGAAACTCCTGATCTCGGTCACTGAAGTAGGAGATGGCCAACTCTGAACTGCCTCAATCTTCTTGGGATCCACATTAATACCCTCTCTTGACACAATATGCCCCAAGAATGACACTGAATCTAGCAAAAACTCACACTTGGAGAACTTAGCATATAGCTTCTGCTCTCGCAAGGTTTGAAGCACTACTCTCAAATGCTGCTCGTGCTCTCCCAGGCTACGTAAGTATATAAAAATGTCGTCAATAAAGACGATGACAAAGGAATCAATATAAGGTCTGAACACCCTGTTCATCAAGTCCATAAACGCCGCTGGGGCATTAGTCAGGCCAAAGGACATCACCAGGAACTCATAATGGCCATATCTGGTACGGAATGCGGTCTTCGGAACATCTGAGTCCTGAATCCTCAACTAATGGTACCCTGATCTCAAGTCAATCATAGAGAACACTCTGGCACCCTGCAACTGGTCAAACAAATCATCAATGTGCCGCGGCGGGTGTGAGCACGTGATTTTTGCCCTATATGAATTACTCCCATAAATTCAAAACAAAAATAATTTCTTGCAGTGTTTACAATTTTGTGGATTTTGTGGCATTTTTCGTTAATTGTTTGCATTTGTTTGTGCATGTTTATTTTATTTAATTAATGAAAAATACAAAATATGTTGCATTAGCATTTAGGATTTAACTTTGCATTTTTAAGAATTACTTAGTAATTCTGTAAAAATGGGAAAAATCACAAAAATAGTTATTTTGCACCTTTTAATCTTGACTTTGATCGGGAGTAGTTTTCCTTTTAATTGGTTGGTTAATTAATTTTGACAACTATCATTTAGGTTTAATTAGTATTTTTTTAGGTTAATTAGGTGATTAGGAATTGATTTAGGTTTTATTCTTAAAAAAAATTAAAAAAAATAAAAAGAAAGAAAAACAAAAGAGGGAAATCAGCTTGGGCAAATTCCCCTTAATTTATTCGAGCCCAGTACCCCAGAACCCGCCCCATCCAGCCCAATCCACCCTGCAACCCGACCCAGTCTCCAGCGGAGACCAAACAACCCCGTTTTGGATTTGACTTAATCTGGGCCGTCGAGGATCTTTTGATCCAACGGCCCTGAAGTGGGTTCTGCTTAGTATATTATTGTCCAAATAGGCCTACCCCCCCCCCCCAAGCCTCGTCTCTCTCACCTCAAACCCCAGACCTAACCCCGCCGTCCACCACCGCGAACCGCCGGCCGGAAATTGCCTCCGCCGGCGGTGATCGTCCAACGACTCCCATTTTTACACCACCTGAGCGCCTCACCTTCCTCTTTCCAAATCCCCACTCATAATCCTTCAAACACCCCTGTAGCTCGTCGAATTTCAAATCAAAAATCGAGTCCGGTGCCGGAACATAGGTCAAGACTTCTCCTGACCGCTAATGAAGTTAAAACCCATGTTAATCAACTATTCTATGTGAGAATGAGAGATTAGCATGGATTTCGGCTCATTTCGAGGTTCATCAGCCTCATGCAAAACCAAAGAACAATCGATCTGTCAGAAGCAAACTCGCTCATGTCGTTTCGAGTAAGTGATACAGTCCTGTTTTTGGTTTTCATATTTTCTTGTGATTCGAATTAGTTTCAGCCTAATTAAAATCAATAGGTTTCATATTTGCATTTTGGTTTGATTTCAATCATGTAATTAGATTAGTACTTTGTTAGAATTTGCATTTTTGTTTGATTTGGGATTCCTGTTCAGTTGAGTCGAGCTTGTTAAATGCTTTAGGGTTTTTGTCAGCTTTTGCTTAATGATTACCAGGCTGATTCATGATTAGTTCTAGGGTTAGTAAGGTATATTTGGGGCCTTGGAAGCCCGTCTTTGATGGGGGCCCAAAGGTTTTGGATCAAGCCTGAGTTTTGGGTTCAGGGGGTAAATAATAGTAGTTAAAATGGGTAACTTGGGAAAATTAGGTAAGGGAATCTTTTAGTACTGAAATAAGAAGCCCCTAGAAGCTTCTAGTGTGGGATTTGAATTGCAATTTCTGATTTTTGATAACATTAACTTGGGTAGCAAGTCAGAAATTTAGGGATGACTTAGCTAAAACAAAGAATTCAAAAGGGGTAAAAGGTAAAAAAACTAATTCTGAAGGAGGCCCTACTTTTTGCCTATAAAAGGCATCATTCCTTGCCTTTCAAGGAAGAGGCTGGATGCTAAAAATACATAAAATTGGAGACGGCTAGGCATTTGTGAGTGAACTTTGAAATAACACTTGAAATTCTGAACTCTTTTGGTAAAGTTGCTTGCATCGCGTTAAGTTTCAGCTTTCGAATCTCTTGTGTTTGGTTTTTAAAACTTCAGAAGGGGTTATTCGTAAGTCATGGCATTTGGTTAAAAGGTTTTTGGAGTTGGGATTTGGGTTTTCACAAGTGATTGAGACGGCCATTGTTAGCCGGTGTACCTGCAAGTGAGAAATATAGGCGTATATTGTGCATAAACTAAAACATGATGCAAGTTCCGTCGGACCGATGAATGCTGTCCTCGGACGGTTAGGATGACGTCTCGGACGTATGATGTCCTGGGCCAT
>NW_017686955.1:5483-6197 GCF_001879085.1 Nicotiana attenuata | reverse complement strand
TATCTAATTCCCTTCTGATTCATCATCAACTTGATATTCCCCCCTTGCTCTAGCACCACAGTTCCTCAACCCAGGCTCACTACACGAGACCCAAGAACAAGACCACACTGTCTAAGACCCATAAAGCCAATGAATCCTCTCTCAAATATTCCCAGAAACACCACATTCCAAAATACTTTACTCTGAAGAACTTCCTGCGAATCTAAACCCGTTACCTTTACTTTCCAGATTCTGATACATAGAATCCCATAATTAACATAAAAATACCACAAGTCTTGACCTTTTCCAATGAAAACACAGTCTCTAACCACATACACAACCATAAGACACCTGATTGTTACATGTAGAATCTTGAACACATTAAAACCATTCTTGAGAGTCATTTATTTCTTATTCAAACTGCAATTCACCTGATCAAACGAACATAACCACTTGTGCCTCATTAGCACTCTGACACCGCAGGATATGACCTTATCCCAATATAAACAAACATCTTCCTGCTCCATGCACCGAGCATTCTTTACCAACAACAGCTTAAGACATCATGTGATTCTCACACATCTACGAGGCACCATATAACCTTTGTCAAAATTTTGCTTCACTCGTGCCATCCTCGGCTCAATTTCCGCAATCAGAACTGATTCGCTAGCATGCCTCAAACCGGAACCAACATAGCACATAACCGTACAATTAGCTAATCAATAGCAAACTCCC
>NW_017686955.1:0-2227 GCF_001879085.1 Nicotiana attenuata | reverse complement strand
TCCCAAATCACCTAACGAAGCTACTGCAACTCTTGAAATTCCATTTCGACCCTCGGATCGAATTCTCACCTATCAACCGGAATTCGCCAAAATACTAACTTTGCCAATTCAAGCCTAATTCTACACCAGACCACCAAAAATTATTTCCGATCACACTCCTAAGTCACAAATCATCCCCCGAAGCTAACCGAATCATCGGAATTCATATCCGAGCCCTCTAACACAGAAGTCAACGTCCGGTTGACTTTTCCAAAACAAACCTTCCTTAAAGAGACTAAGTGTCTCATTTCCTTCTAGAACCAATCCAAATCAACTCGTTCACACCTAGCACTTATAATGAAGCATAAAGAAATAGAAAATGGGGGGAAATGGAGCGGTTCTCATGAGACGACGGGTCGGGTCGTCACAATTTGCTTTGTTTTAGACGTTCTGGAGTTAGAGCACTATGTAGTATCCTTAGCTTGTGATCATGAGATTCCGGGTTTTGGGAAAAGTATTTGTTTTTGAGAGTTAAGATTGTGTATGCCGAGCTGAACTATTAAACAATGTTTTATTTACTATTTCGATTTTCATTCATCTTCTTCCACAAATTGGTTTACTTTCCGCATTTTAGGCTTACCTAGTCGTAGGGACTAGGTGCTGTCACGATAGTTCACGGAGGGCGAATCGGGGTCGTGACTTTTACGGTGGCTAGCTAAAGGGCCTAATATGGTTGCCAAAAGTTATACTGCATACTTCATTAGTGGATACCAATTTCATACCATAGGACGAGATTCGTCAGGAAAGACTCAAAATAGTGGAGTGACTTTATCGGCAACAACTGATAGTTTTGCTAGTGCTAGGGACAAAAATCCTATCGATGGAGAGTTTATCTATTATGGAGCTATTCAGGATATCATTGAAATTGATTATTGGGGTTGTTTTAGTATCGTACTATTTAGGTGTGCTTGGTATCATATTGAAATAGATGACTATGGTTAACCCGGGTGTACTTCAACAAATTATGCAGTACAAATGATTCTTTTGTGCTGGCATCTCAAGTTTATCAAGTTTTTGATGTGGCAGATCTAATTGAGGAAGATGTTTATTATACAAGAAAAAAGGTCCCTGTTGATTGGTATGATCTAGAGGAAGGGAATTGTCCTAACATAGAAGACACATTTTGGAGGGAACCTAATGATGACATTGGTTCCTCAAGTAGATTACTTGATGTTGATGTTAGATGGTCAAGAGAAGATATACTTATTGATGCCGTAGATATTCCATCTTATGCACAATGTTCACAAGATACAAATATAAAAACATCAGAAGAGGAAGAGGAAAATGAGTTTGATGATACTGATTGGGATTGAATGGAGACGGATGACTAAAGAATATATTCTGAACTTTTAAATATATTATTGATTGTTGTTTTAATATTTTTTGAGTGAGTGATGAATTCTCTTTTACAAAATATTTTATGATTATTCTTGTTTGTATCTTTTCAATTAATTTATTTTTGTTTTTTTCGTAGAATTTTATTCTGAATTGTTATCCATTTTACAGGATTTTCGAAAACTAATTGGAAGAAAGCTAGTGTATCATTGAGGAGAATCGTGACTTCACTGTTAATAGATTTGGAACTATTAAAAGGTATGTATTATTATTTATATTCATTTGTTAAGTCATAAACTAAGAAAGAAAAGATAAAATATATGGTTTTGTTTCCTGAATTCCTTTGCCTTTCCCTATTCATATTTTTGTTGTCCCTTGTTATAAATATTTAAACATATAAAATGTGCACATATATTTGGTTTGGTTTTCCTCAATTCTTCTAATGTGAGGCTTAAGCTAGTGGGAGAAAATATTAATGCCAGAAGTGTTTGTTGTTCTTTAGCAGTAGTAGTCAGCTAAATATACCGGTAAAAGTACAATGAGGTTAGCTACCTCCTTAAGTAGTTTTCATGGATGTTAAAGCACAGAAAGGGATGGGTATATAAAGAACCTAGGTAGGTGTTGATTTCTTCAAATTTTTTGTAACTAGTTTTGTAAAAAAGACTTCTCTTATAGATTATATAGAAAATACTTATATACAATTATATAAAAAATATATAAATACAGAACCCGTCCTAAAAATAAATTAGTAGTTTTCGGAAATTCTCGGTAAGAAAGAAGGGGATGTTTTTTTTTTTTTCTGTTTTAAGTAAAAGGTAAAATACTTATTTCCCGAATCATTGTACATTGCAAT
>NW_017686954.1:0-6198 GCF_001879085.1 Nicotiana attenuata | reverse complement strand
CGCTGCATAGGCTGATCAGTGGTCCCCTGGGTCCTCTGTACTGGCAAGAACCTTAGACTGGTTCCCGGCCTGCTGCTGCTCTGCTGCTGGGACAGGGGCCGGGTCATGGACTGGCTGAACATCTAGTGGAGCAGTGGAGGTACCCTCCTGAACCTGTGCCACCTCTATCACAACACCCTCAGTGCTAGGAAGCTTCCTCTTCTTCCTTGGGTGCCTAGGCTCCTCCTTCTGCTGTGGCTGTGCTGCTGCTGGATCTAGAGCTGGATCCCCCAATAGCAAGTCTAATGGCATCTGGTCTGCCAAAAGCTTATCCACATCTGCTCGCAGCTTCTTTACCGACTCCCGAGACGCCCTCGACTTTCTCATTTTCTTATGTTCCTTTGCAAGTTCCTTCAAAGCCTTGCCATGTGAGGCTACCGCCGTAGTCAAGGTGTCCTGGGTCTCCAAAATCTTCTCCTGATTGGCCAGGAGCTTCTTCAATGTCTCCTCAATGGAAGGAGGAATCTGAGCAATGGCTGGTGCTGAATGTGCCTCAACTGTAGTAGCCAATGTGGACAACTTGGATGTCGCTGCTGACATCCAGTTGTTTAGACTGGCTAAAGACTGACTGAGCTGGTGGGCAGTGAACCGATGAGTCTTTGAAACAGGAACTGCCGGGTCAGTTGAAGTAGAAGGACCTGGGGGTAAGGGCTCACTGGTGGAAGTGGTCGGGATGGAGGATGATCCAATAGAAGGCTCTACCGCAACTGGCTCCTCAGACTGGCCAGCTAGGGCAGAGGTGGGTGGCTGGTACTTTTTGGATTTTGGGTTGTCTGAACCCAACTGGCTATACCATGAATAGGGGGCCACCGGTTTTGTCTTGACATCAAAACGTTTTTTCTTCACCTCCAAATCCCTAAAGTACATGGACAGAGTGTTCGGGAAGGGGTAGTTTGTGTTGGTCTCCTGTCCAAATGCAGAGATCACCCTCGAGATGATGTTGCCCACATTGAGAGGAAGCCCGGCCATGATAGATGCCACAAGAACAGCCCGAGCAAGAGGAACTGAGTGATTATGTGTGGAGGGATCAAGTCTACTACAAACGAATGTCAACCAACCCTTTGCTTCAAAATTGAATGTGTTCCGTTGAATCTTCTCCCCCGCCTTCAACCATTTTGGAACAGTGCCCGGGGCTGCCAAGTACTCGGCCAACCAGGGACGCACCTCCTCACCCATTGCTAACTTCGCTAAGTATTCTGTTTCATCCTCCTCTTTGAACCCTAAATATGCATTCAAGGACTTCCCATCAAAAACCACCATTTTATCCCGCACCTTCGTCGCCTTTGTGTCCTTAACCACATGGGAAACATTGCAATAGAACTCTTTTACCATATGCTCATTGGCATCAATACACCTCTCCTTGAAGAAGCCCCAGCCATCTCTAGTACGGAATTGCTCTTGCACCTTTGGGTTGAGAGGTAGAAGATCACTGTCAATGAATTGTCTCTCCGGGATCAATTTCCTCATGGGCCACCACTCTCTAAATTTGTGGAACGCTATCTCACTCACTTGAGGCTCACCTCCCTCACCATATCCTGCACTCTCCCTAGATAATGAAGCTGTGGGGGAGGTGGAGTATTGTTCTTCACTTCTTGCTACGGACTCATCAGACGAATCCGAAATTACGTTGAGCGGTCTCTTGGAGGTGGGTGAAGGTGTAGGAGTGTCATGTAATTGGAATGGGTCAGAGGTGTGAGTGGGGGCTGATTCTGAGGTGATGCCCCGGGAGGGTGCATACTCACTCCCCGAAGAGTGAGAGGCAGCCCTATCAGCAGCCCGTATCAGCTTACGGGTCTTTTTAATGTTTTCCCGGGCCTGGGGAGTGAGTTTAGCAATTCTCTTTCCCTTTCCCCCTCGGGAGGAACCACCTCTCCCGGGTTGTTGTTGTTCTTGAACTCCTCGTTTCTTAACCACGATCTGCAAAAATACACGTCTAATATTGTTAGTTTAAGCACATGCAGTGAATTAGATGAGTCACACAGGAGGGGAAAACACAGTTAATTTGCATAACATAGAAGCAGAACACAGGGGCGCGGACCGCGTAGATCTGGAACGCGGACCGCGCAGGGCATATGCCCCCGGTGAAGCTCTCTGAATCCTCCCAACGCGGTACGCACTGATATGGACCGCGGCCGCGTTGGCCCAGCGCGGACCGCGCAAAAATATGACGCGGCCGCGCTGGTTAAAGTAGGCACCACAGAAGAAACTACGCGGACCGCGCAGAAAAGATGCGCGGCCGCGCTGGGCCATTTAATTGAACTGAGCTAGGTTTAGCATTTTGGTCTATTTTTCATCAAATCTTTGAGTCCTAGTTGTCCCTACTCAATTACTCATATTGAAGTTCATGCCCAATGTTCAAGATAAACACAAAAAACTAAGCTAATCATTAAATCTAAGAAAAATGAGAAGAAAATAAGAAGTTATACTACTGTGAAGCAAGCATAATAATTAAAAATTAAAACTATGAATGAAATTAGCAAGGAATGTTACCAGGGATTATGAAGATTCAACTACTTGAGCAAAGGTCTCAGTGAATAGTAAAAATTTAAGCCTAGGAAGTCAAAGTGCGTAATGGGTAAAATGAGGCCTAGGGTCTCTATTTATAGAAAAACTGTGGGACCCATCACCTACCTACCAGCGCGGCCGCGCAGAAATGGATGCGGACCGCGCTGGATTTCATTCCTTCACATTGAACTGAGCTGCCCACGCGGACCGCGCTGTTTTGTTGCGCGGCCGCGTGGGAAACTTCAGAGAGCATGAACATTTGGGCCTTCCCAGCGCGGACCGCACAAAAGTGCTCCGCGGCCGCGCTGGCAACTTTAGAGACTCAACACCTCATTGTACCAGCCTACGCGGAGCGCACTATTTTGTAGCGCGGCCGCGTTGGCAAACTTCAGAGACCTGACATTTTTTTGTTGCTTTTGTTCTGCACTAGTTCAACATTATCCCTGTAACATCTCACAAACCATTAGCTTAAAAATCCTAGTCTATGAAGAAAATCAAAGAAATAGAAAAAGACATGGGTTGCCTCCCAAGAAGCGCCTGATTTAACGTCGCGGCACGACGCATGTTACCATCTCATCATTTCAAATGAAGGAGTGCCACCATGTGGCTGTCATCAATCTTCCCCAAATAATGCTTCACACGATGCCCATTAACCCAGAATACCTCACCATTTTTGTTTTTGAGATCAAGAGCACCAAAAGGAGTCACAAATACCACTTCAAAAGGGCCACTCCACTTAGACTTGAGTTTGCCCGAAAATAACCTCAACCGGGAGTTGAAAAGAAGAACCATATCACCAACCTTGAATTCCTTTCCCCGAGCATATTTGTCGTGAAGGTACTTCATCTTGTCCTTGTACAAGGAAGATCTAGAGTAGGCATGAAATCTAAACTCATCAAGCTCATTCAATTGCTCCACTCGGAGATTGGCTGCAACATCCCATTCCAAGTTCAACTTCCTCAATGCCCACATAGCCTTGTGCTCAAGTTCCACCGGAAGATGGCACGCTTTACCAAACACCAACCGATACGGAGACATACCAATTGGAGTCTTGTAAGCCGTCCGATAAGCCCAAAGAGCATCATCCAATTTCTTCGACCAATTGGTCCTATTAGCATTCACCGTTTTGGACAAAATACTCTTTATCTCCCGATTTGAGACTTCCACTTGTCCGCTAGCTTGTGGATGATAGGGGGTGGTCACTTTGTGGTTAACTCCATACTTAGCAAGCAATAAGTCGAAAGCCTTGTTGCAAAAATGGGACCCCCCATCACTAATAATGGCCCGAGGAGTACCAAACCTCGTGAAGATACTCTTTTTCAAGAATGCTACAACACTTCGGGCTTCATTGTTGGGTAGAGCCACGACTTCCACCCACTTTGAGACATAGTCCACTCCCACGAGAATGTAAGTGTTACCACAAGAGCTCACGAACGGACCCATGAAATCGATGCCCCAAACATCAAAAATATCCACCTCAAGAATTGTATTGAGGGGCATCTCATCCTTCTTGGAAATACCGCCGGCTCTTTGACATGCATCACATCTCTTCACCAATTCACTAGCATCCTCGAACAGCGTCGGCCAATAGAATCCGCAACTCAAAACTTTTGAGGTCGTCTCACCCCCCCTCCCCCCTCCCCGTGATGGCCACCATAGGGAGAAGAGTGACAAGCCTCCAATATGCTCATTTGTTCACTTTCCGGTACACATCTTCTTATCACTCCATCTGTGCAAATTCTAAACAAATACGGATCATCCCAATAGAAATCCAAGCTATCCCGCTTGAGTTTCTTCCTTTGGTTGGAAGAGAGCTCACACGGGACATTACCAATCACAATGAAGTTGGCGATGTCCGCGAACCATGGCATATCACACATAGAAACGGAAAGAAGCTGCTCGTCAGGGAACCTATCATTAATCTCAATACCATCACATGGTCTCCCCTCTTCCTCTAATCGGGACAAATGGTCCGCAACTTGATTCTCGCTTCCCTTTCTATCCACAATCTCTAAATCAAATTCCTGAAGGAGTAGCACCCACCTCATCAATCTTGCTTTCGAATCCTTCTTAGTCATCAAATACTGGAGGGCTGCATGGTCGTGTGTATGATCACCTTTGCTCCCATAAGGTAAGGTCGAAATTTCTCCATCGCAAACACAATAGCCAATAGCTCTTTTTCCGTCACTGTGTAGTTTCTTTGGGCCTCATTCATCGTCTTACTAGCATAATACATAGGATGGAACATTTTGTTGATCCTTTGGCCTAGAACCGCACCCATCGCTACATCACTCGCATCGCACATAAGTTCAAAAGGCAAATCCCAATTAGGTGCGGTGATGATAGGAGTTGTGGTCAACTTGTGTTTCAAATGCTCAAAAGACTCCATGCACTTCTCATCAAAGATAAACTTGACATCCTTCTCTAACAATTTGCAAAGCGGGTTCACAATGTTTGAAAAATCTTTAATGAATCGCCGGTAAAACCCGGCATGACCAAGAAAACTCCTCACCCCTTTGACAGAAGTAGGGGGAGGGAGCCTTGAGATAACCTCTATTTTTGCCTTATCAACTTCAATTCCTTGCCTTGAGATTTTGTGACCCAATACAATTCCCTCTTGCACCATAAAGTGACATTTCTCCCAGTTGAGCACAAGGTTGGTTTCTTCACATCTCGCCAAAACCCTATCCAAGTTCACCAAACATTCCTCAAATGAATCTCCCACCACGCTGAAGTCGTCCATGAATACCTCCAAGATATCCTCCACCATATCGGTGAAAATTGCCATCATACATCTTTGGAAGGTTGCTGGGGCATTACATAGTCCGAATGGCATTCTCGAGAAAGCGAACGTGCCATAAGGACATGTAAAGGTTGTCTTCTCCTGATCCTCTGGGGCAATGAGAATTTGATTATACCCCGAGTAGCCATCTAGAAAACAATAAAAGGCCCGGCCCGCAAGACAAACGAGCATTTGGTCCAAGAATGGTAGTAGGAAATGATCTTTTCTTGTCATCTTATTCAGCTTTCTATAATCCATACACACTCTCCAACCCGTAACTGTCCGACTAGGAATCAACTCATTGTTGGCATTGGTCACTACCATCATTCCACACTTCTTTGGCACACATTGGACCGGAGAGGTCCATGAACTATCCGAGATCGGGTAAACCACACCGGCGTCAAGCCACTTGATAACCTCTTTCTTTACTACTTCTTGCATCACCTCGTTGAGTCTCCTTTGATGTTCAAGAGATGGCCGTGCATCCTCCTCCAAGATGATCTTATGCATGCAAAATGCGGGGCTTATTCCCCTGATGTCCGCCAAAGTCCATCCTATTGCCCTTTTTCGCTTTTGAAGCACCTCCACAGTGGCCTCAACCTGCAAGTTAGTAAGGCAAGAAGAAAGAATAACTGGAAGAGTAGAATTAGAGCCCAAGAATTCATACCTGAGGTGTGGAGGAAGTGGTTTCAACTCCAACACCGGTGGCTCCTCAATTGATGGCTTGGTTGGCGGAGTTTTGCGATTCTCAATATCCAAAGATAGTTTCCTAGGCTCATATGAATATGAACCCATTCCATGCAATGCATTCACGCACTCCACTCTACCGGCATCATCATTGGCATCCATGTTAAGAAGCACGGCTTCAAGAG
>NW_017686953.1:5299-6198 GCF_001879085.1 Nicotiana attenuata | reverse complement strand
AAACAGTAGAAAAATAGGATTTTGGGGCCTGAGATTATGAAACCTTTAGGGGTCGATTTGAGGGGTCAAACGGGCTCCGATTTTGGTGTTCTTTATATGTACGGAATCGGGAGAAGATGAAGAACACTTTTATGTAAAAGTTTCTGAGTTTCGAGAAGTGGGCCCGGGGCTCGGGTTTTGTCAATTTCGGGATTATTGATGTTTTTCGATTATTTTCGATTGGGTATTAATGTTATAGCATAATGTGACGTATTTATTGTGGTTTTGGTCAGATTCGACGCGCGAGGAGGTCGATTTGAGAGGCAAGGGCATAGCTAGCTAGGATTTTGGCCGGCTTGAGGTTAATAATAGATGTAAATGCTGTGTTGAGGGTTTGAGACCCCGAATTTGCACATTATAGTGCTATGTTGAGGTGACTTGCACGCCGGATAACTGGCGTGGGGTAGAGCACCGTCGGGGATCGTGACTTGGTCCGTCCCGCTTAATAAAATTACTACCTAATTGATTGAAGCTTAGTGAGATCCTTATAAAAATGGATTAATTGTCATAATTTGGCCTCATGCCAACTGATTGAATCCTACAGGGATTGTTTTTACTGGTTTCTTACCATATTTTCAGACAATTGAACTCAGTCCTAGTATTTAGTACTGTTTTGCAAACTCAACGACTTTTTCTCAAAACTTGGAACTTAAATAATATTTCTAATGAAGTTTGGGCTGAATATTTCTATATTATTGTGCCCGAGGGGCTTATATGATTCTGGACTGAGTATGGGATCGGGCTGCGCGCCGCAGCAGTATTATATTGATATTGAGATGAGGCTTAGGGCCTAATGGATGCCACGAGATGGCTTGATATTGCGCTTGGGCCGTAAGGGGCCCCTCCCGGAGTCTGCACAC
>NW_017686953.1:0-1764 GCF_001879085.1 Nicotiana attenuata | reverse complement strand
AAAAATGAGAGAGTCTTATTGGTGAAAACCCTCACGGGCACCGTATGGCGACGGGAGCTGAGAGAAATGAAAATGAGAGAGTCTTATTGGTGAAAACCCTCACGGGCACCTTAAGGCGAAGGTGAGTTGAGAAATGAACAAATGAGAGATGTTTGTGGGTGAAAACCTTTCAGGGCACCGCAGGATGAACAAGGTCAAGGTTTGGGTGAAGAAATCAGGTTGTGGAATTCCGGGGCAACAAAGTAGGGCAACTGAAAGTTGATTGGTTGGACGGATTGGGCCGATTAGCCCGAAATGCATGTCATGATCAATGGTGCCAGCTGTTCCACTCAGATAAGTCTCTTTTTCTTTCTCCTTTTAGCAAGTCGTCCTGTTTTGGATTTTCTTTATCCCTTAACTCTCAAGGTCATTGCATTTCATTTTTTTTGGGGTTTTGATTCTCTAAGATGTTCCAATGTCAGTCTCGCTCAGAGAGAATAAGAAAGGATTTCAAAGCTCACTACCGGCTTCCAAAATTACAAAGCACAGTGTGGCCAGAACATACCAAAGATAAGCAAGATGTAAAGTGGGATATAGGGAGTCACCGAAAGTTTTATCGGTGGAATGTCTTGGTAATTACATGGGAGATGCAAAGGTTCAGATAAAGGGGTCAGAGGTGTAAAACAACAGTATGGGTATAGAACACTCGGGTCGTCAAAGGTCATGGGGTTTGAAAGTCAGTCAGAAAGTCAAGCGGTTCAGGGCCAATTCGGAGAAGCAGGTCAAAGCAGAACACGGTAGCGGAGGCATCCTCAGCAAGAATGCCATCAACTAACCACCATTTTGAAACTGACAAGATTTTCCTTTTATTGAAACAGGGGCAAAAAATTTCGTTTGTTTCGGAGGAACTCTCCGTTGGGGAAGAGCAAGCACCAAACAGGTTTGATCGTAAAACTCTCAGGACCCTCCTGGAAAACGTGTCTTAGTTAAATTTCAAACAATCATGAATAGCATAGTTTAGCATAAAGGAATGTAAGTTGGTTTCAAAGTTTGCATGTTTAAGATAGGATTCAATTAGGAGTTGTCAGGACCCCCCCTGAATAATGGGACCTAGCTTTAAGATTGCTGTTAGATAACAAGATGTAGCGAAAATAATACCTTTAGAAGATATAACTTAGATTTAAAATTGTTGTTTAATTAGGAATTTTTAGGACCTTCCTGGATAATAGGATGTAGTTCAAGATCCTCTTAGATAACAGGACTTAGCGGAAGTAATACCTTTAGAAGATACAGCTTAGATCTATAGTTGTCGTTTAATTAAGAGTTGTCAGGACCTCCCTGGATAATAGGACTTAGCTTTCAAATTCTTAATAATAGTTGGTAGAATGATTCAGTTTAACACTCACCTATGTGCCCAGCTACCAAACTGGGGCAGAAAATTTCCTTTATTTTGTCTATTTTGTTGGAATCAGGTACCCGCTTGGAGAACAGGGAGAAAAAGTTCAAATTCAGCAGTCAGGAGCCCGCCTGGAGAACAAGGAAATACATTCAAGTCAGCAGTCAGGAGCCTACCTAGAGAACAGGGAATACATTTCAAGTCAGCAGTCAGGAGCCCACCTGGAGAACAGGGAGTACATTTCAAGTTCAGCAATCAAGAGCCCACCTGGAGAACAAGGGAATACAATTCAAGTTTCAGCAATCAGGCGCCCACCTGGAGAGCAAAGGAGTACAGTTCAAGTTTCAGCTTTCAAGTTCTTATTGATATTTGGTAACATGATTCGATTT
>NW_017686952.1:5430-6198 GCF_001879085.1 Nicotiana attenuata | reverse complement strand
CATCGCTTTCAAACCTTTATTTTTCCGACCTAGGGTTTTTGAGTTATGTTTCTCTGATTTTCTTTTTCTCTTGTGTGCTTCTCTCATTTTCTTTTCTCTTGTGTGTTTCTTCTACTATGTTTCTCCTACTGTGTTCTTGTTAAGTTCTTCTACCATGTTCTTATCAGTTGCTTCTACTGTGTTATTTGTGTGTTTCGTCTACCTTGTTTTCTCCTACTGTGTTCTTGTTAAGTTGTTCACCATGTTCTTATTTGTTTCTTCTACTAGTTCTTCTACTGGTTTCGCATGCTGTTCTTTTAATATGCTTATCATGAATTCCTACTACTAAGAGAGCATGCTAAAGGTCTCAGTTCCTTTCTGAGACCTCTGAACCTGTTTCAATTAGTATCTTTTCCATTAATCACTTGCCCTTTCGTCTCTGCACACGGTTAATGGTAAGAACCCTAAATTTGGGGTTTCATCCGAGTTTTGAGACCATTGGCTATGTGACTTGCTTGTGTTTCATCTCTGAACTTGCTTGATTTTAAAAACCCTAATCTTTTGGACTTATTTGAGTTCCTAGAGTTGTTTCATCTACTGCTTCATTAAGTTTCAAAATCATTGCTTCAATTTTGTTTCTTCGTATGATTCTGACTTTTGCTAAACTCTATAAGACCTTTACTTGACCCCTTTTCGCATGCTATCGCTGAATTACCATATTCTTATAGTCTACTACTTACTTATTTTGCAATTGCATGACACTTTCACTTTGTCCTAAATTCAGCCTCG
>NW_017686952.1:0-1587 GCF_001879085.1 Nicotiana attenuata | reverse complement strand
AATTGGAAACTAGGGCAGAATTTTGAGGAGGACCCTCAAAATTCTAAAGTAATTTCAGCCGATCGCCGCACGAGCAACAATAAGAAGCATCAACCCATCAAACTGGGGCAGAATTTTGAGGAGGACCCTCAAAATTCCGTAGCAAGAGAGGTCGCGACGTCTCAAACCGCATCACAGTCGTCGGTTCATCTAAAAAACTATTATACATTTATGTTAAACTTTTACCAAATCATGCATGTTTATTATCGAAACTGCTTTGTTCAGCAACGCTACCCCAGTAACACATACAATATCACCAGATCGAATCCAAGCAGGTCAAGCAAAGCCAGTAGGGATACGAACTAACCTCCCCTTTTACAAAACTCATGATTTTCCTTTGGATGCAGGCACTTGGATTGCAAAACCATCCAAACATACTCTACACGAGATGAACATTGTTCAGGAACACAACTCTCAGAACCGTTGCATTTATTCACATTTGCTATCCACACACAACAATGCCCCCAGCGGTCACAATATCGCAATCTGCTATTAGCTAAGAAAGCTCTATTACCATTTGCCATTTTATTTCTTGCATAAGGCTACCATTCTGCCTTCCGAGACCAAACGATGTCTCCATCTGCATTTTCTACATTGCATAAGGCTACCATTCTACCTTCCGAGACTAAACGTTGCCTCATACTGCATTTGCATGGCTGAAAGATTGCCTAATACTGCATCTGCATGGGCTGAAAGATCGCCCCATACAACATTTGCATGGCTGAAAGATCGCCACCTTGCATGGCTGAAAGATCGCCACATTTGCATGGCTGAAAGATCGCCTCCTACTGGATCTGCATGGGCTGAAAGATCGCCCCATACCACATTTGCATGGCTGAAAGATCGCCACCTTGCATGGCTGAAAGATCGCCACATTTGCATGGCTGAAAGATCGCCTCCTACTGGATCTGCATGGGCTGAAAGATCGCCCCATACCACATTTGCATGGCTGAAAGATCGCCACCTTGCATGGCTGAAAGATCGCCACATTTGCATGGCTGAAAGATCGCCCCATACCATATTTGCATGGCTGAAAGATCGCCCCATACCACATTTGCATGGCTGAAAGATCACCACATTTGCATGGCTGAAAGATCACCCCCATGCCACATTTGCATGGCTGAAAGATCGCCCCATACCACATTTGCATGGCTGAAAGATCACCACCGTACCATATTTACACGACTGAAAGATCGCCACATGCTACTGCATCCTTCATGGGCTGAAATATCGCCAACTTATCCAAAGGAGTCATCATTCGGAGGCACCATCCTCATAGCCCGAGAACACCATGTCATGGCATGAGGATCCCTTGAATTTTTGCATATCATTATTCAAAGGCATCATGGTTTGGAGGCATCATATTCATAGCCCGAAAGCATCATTTCATAGCCTGCGAATCCTTTATTACACGCTTCATGGCCCAGGATGTCATGGCCTAAGGACGCCATCCTAACAGTCCGAAGGCAGCATTCATGGTCCAACGGGAACTTGCATCATGTCTAATTTTATGCACAATATACGCTTGTATTGTTTCTATTTGCAGGT
>NW_017686951.1:5235-6198 GCF_001879085.1 Nicotiana attenuata | reverse complement strand
CCATTTAAAATCCTAAAATGGTACATAAATGGTAATTAGGTATATAGAAGGTAATTATATTAAAAGTTAAGCATGGAGGATAATATAGTTTACTATATGGCATAGGAATGTAAAAATTCTTTTTAAATTTCACCCTTGCTTCATGGGATAAGCTCGTTAACTTCATAATACAGAAGTCAGTTAGGAAAAATATCAATAAACAATTAAGCCATCTTCCATTTGCCATGCATTACCAGTCAAAACGACAGATTGAGTGTAAGGCATGCAACGACGACTTGTTAAATTATAACATTATTTTTTTAATAGTATAATGTTCTTACTTTGTGCCTCCCCATTAGCAGTTTACGTCTTGTGACGTTGTGTACATCCTAAGTTCTGGTAGTATAATTTTATCGTCTAGCAATTTTACATGCTAATATTTTAAATGTATAGATTGAAATCTTCGACTTAATTCACAATTTTATACTGCCTTTGGTTGGTTCAGAAACATGAGTACCGCCTTGGCCTAGGTGAGCCAATTTGACACATAAGGTGCTCAGAATTTGCAATCTTTTTTTTTAACTTTCTTAGATTTTTACTCGGGCATCGTCCTGGAGACGATCCATTTACATATACGCGGAGGTGAAGGATTAGTGATAATAGGTGAATTGAACTATGAGTAAGCCCCAAAAGAACTACTTTCTTGTAGAGTTTTTATTGTAAAAGTAATAGCAAAATGCTCTTATTAATGCTTTTTATGTTTTTCAGGTTACATACATTCGAAGAAGGCTTTGGAGTGGTTTTGTATCATTTATGGAAGAAAAAGAA
This sequence comes from Nicotiana attenuata, assembly GCF_001879085.1. Classification (NCBI taxonomy): domain Eukaryota; kingdom Viridiplantae; phylum Streptophyta; class Magnoliopsida; order Solanales; family Solanaceae; genus Nicotiana; species Nicotiana attenuata. Next base: position 5,391 of record NW_017686951.1, on the reverse strand, counting down.
GCCAATCGCATCAAAGTCGCCGAGTGAACCATTTGAAATACACAAACGAGGCCTGGAGGTGAACTGCCGCGGTCCCAGCGTGGGCGCGGTAGGACCGCGGTGAGCTGTCAGAGGAGATTCAGAGAGGCCATTTGGCCGCGGTCCCAGCGTGGGCGC
>NW_017686951.1:0-937 GCF_001879085.1 Nicotiana attenuata | reverse complement strand
TCTTCTTCTTCTTCTTCTTCTTCTTCTTCTTCTTCTTCTTCTTCTTCTTCTTCTTCGAGTTTCAATCTGAAATTCAGCCAAAACCAAGTCTAATCTTCACCAAAACCCCTCAAAATTGAGATATAAACTCCAAACCATATTCCCAATTATTTACAACAACACACAATCCAAACAAATAATAATTTTTGAAAACCCAAATTTGAATTTAAAGCTTCAAAGCTTTTTAATGGCTGTCAATGGTGGAATTGCTGCTCTCTTTTCCTTTCCTCTTATATTACTGAAATTTGGGATTGCGAGATAGAGAGAGACGTAGAGAGAATTCTCAATTCTTTGGAACAATATCCAATCCAAACAAACAATGTCTTTTGAAAACCCAAATTCGAATTCAAAGCTTCAAAGCTTTTTAATGGTTGTCAATGGTGGAGGGGTTACAGATTTTCGCTGGTTTTAGAAGAGGAAATCGTAGGTGTTTGAAGAGGAAATCGTGGGGATTTGGAGAGAGTGGGGGAGTGGGAATATACGGTTGAGTAAAATTAGGAGACTAATTAATACCATTTAAAATCCTAAAATGGTACATAAATGGTAATTAGGTATATAGAAGGTAATTATATTAAAAGTTAAGCATGGAGGATAATATAGTTTACTATATGGCATAGGAATGTAAAAATTCTTTTTAAATTTCACCCTTGCTTCATGGGATAAGCTCGTTAACTTCATAATACAGAAGTCAGTTAGGAAAAATATCAATAAACAATTAAGCCATCTTCCATTTGCCATGCATTACCAGTCAAAACGACAGATTGAGTGTAAGGCATGCAACGACGACTTGTTAAATTATAACATTATTTTTTTAATAGTATAATGTTCTTACTTTGTGCCTCCCCATTAGCAGTTTACGTCTTGTGACGTTGTGTACATCCTAAGTTCTGGTAGTATA
>NW_017686950.1:5450-6198 GCF_001879085.1 Nicotiana attenuata | reverse complement strand
TTTTAGCGGTATTTTCAGCCGATGTAAAAGCATAAATATAAATGATGTATTTCAGCCGAGCAAAAGCATAAGTGTAGATGGCGATAGTTTTTAGTCGATATGAAAGTATAAAATAGTAAATGGCGATATTTTCAGCAGACAGAAATTTAACAAAGCTGGCGGTTTTTCAGCCGATACAGAGAATTTAAAGTAAAGTTGGCGAGTTTTTTCAGCCGATGCAAAGATTTGAATGCAATTGGCGGTCTTCCAGCCGATATGAGGGATTTAAATAAAATTGGCGATGTTTCAGCCATGCAAGATTTAAATAAAGCTGGCGGTATTTCAGCCGATGCAAATAAGAGGTGGCGATATTTCAGCCATGCAGGATGGAGACAGTGCTTAGTCTCGGAAGGAGAAAAGTAGCCTTATGCAATGCAAGGAAATGCAAGATGGAGACAGTGCTTAGTCTCGGAAGGCAGAAAAGTAGCCTTATGCAATGCAGGTGGAGACAATGCTTAGTCTCGGAAGGCAGAATGGTAGCCTTATGCAGAAAATGCAGATGGAGACAATGCTTAATCTCGGAAGGCAGAATGGTAGCCTTATGCAGAAAATGCAGATGGAGGTAGAGCTTAACCTCAGAAGGCAGAAAGGTAGCCTTATGCAAAATGCAGATAAAGGTGAGTAGTAACGAAAGATCTTAGCTGATAGATGATAGCTGATAGTTGATTGCGTCGTTGTGGCTGCTGGGGATGTCATGTGCGGACAACAC
>NW_017686950.1:0-1053 GCF_001879085.1 Nicotiana attenuata | reverse complement strand
CCGTTTAGCGAATTTCACGTCCTTCCCCAAAGATAATAACGCGTTAGTCTCCTCAGGCGCGTATTTTAATAACATTACATTCCTAAATACGGGTGCACATTTATGTGACACAAATCCAAATCTCAACGAAGTCGAAATGTGTCAAAAATCGCGGGTGCATTTATGTGACGCGATTCGAGACATGTTTTCACGACGTTGCAATTCTTGTAAAATAATAATAATAAAAGCGGTTCAAAGTTAAAAAGCACATAGGTCAAAACATGTATTAAAATAAAATAAATAAGCCAAATATGACAGTTGAGCGACCGTGCTAGAACCACGGAATCCGGGAGTGCCTAACACCTTCTCCCGGGTTAACAGAATTCGAGCTGAGAATAATTGTTATGTTTAGCTTTATCTGATTTTCCTACATGTTTCCTGCTAAATGTGCTAAATGCTTTACCGCTTGGATATAATTTGAACTGTATATATAAACTGTAGCCGAAACCCTTCTCTTCTCACCTCCAGGGATGTGCTTACTGGTTGAGACTCCCTATTATGTTAGTGTCATACCTTGAAATAAGAAAGAGGCCGGACAAGTTACTATGCCGGGCGATCCCGCGGGTCCCCGGTACGTTAGCCCCCTCCTCGACTCGAGTTGTCCGCTCGGGTACACAGTCTAGAACCTATACCCAGGTTTTAAACTTAGAATAACTTGACCTCATGCTGGATCCCTAGTAGGAACGCTTACTTGCATCACATGCATTTTGACTTAGGGGACTCAACACAGGGGTTGGGTCCGTCTAGGACAGGTGTACTCGGAATAATGGACCATCCTGATGCATCCTACTTGTGCATTTATTTTTTTTGGACTCGCATGCTGACCGGACTTTGAATATCTGGGAAAAATTGGAAAAACAAAAAGAGAAAAAGAGAAAATAGTAGTGTAGAGAGTTAATTTACCTATATTAGTAAAAACCAATGTCCAAACTAGTGCCGAAATGCTGCCGGATTTTTGAGAAAATGAAAGAAAAAGAAGAAAGGTATTTTTGTTAGTTTGTTTGTTTGCCAATG
>NW_017686949.1:1184-6198 GCF_001879085.1 Nicotiana attenuata | reverse complement strand
CCAAGGAAACATTTGTAACATTTTGATTGTACCAGACTTGATAACCATATCTGCACACTCGCCTTCTACATCTGTTGAATACAAAGCATTATTGGACAACACTCTCACTTTCCCTACCACGAACGACCCCCTAACAATTCGGGCAAACTTGCCTGATGCAGCATGATGCACTCCAACAAGGTTTCTCTGTGTTTTATCTGCCCCAGTTTCGCATGGTTCGGGATTCAAATGATCTCAAAGTGTTCAAATCTGTTCTTATTTCCCTCAAGCGTCCCTATATCTTTAACATGGTTTCATTGCTTCCTGGCCAAACTAACTTTTAAAACTAGGCTGAGAATTATGCGTGCATGTCATGTCAATAGAACCAACATGAAAAGAATTGTAAAAGAAGAAAAGAACTAAACAAAAATGACTAGAAATGGCAGAAAACAGAGAATTGCATTAGACAGATGGTGAAAGGGTTTAAACAACAAAACAAACTACATAAACTAGGGTCCAATCCTAAAACAAACCTAGATAACACTGAATGAGTAAAAGAACTAGACATAATGAAAGGATAGAAGGGTTTGAGTCACAAGACAATATTCAGATTACAACCCTGAAATAACCAGGACAACAGAATTGACACCAAACTAAGCCACCAAGACTCCTCTTCAGCTAACCAAGAAATGGATCATCTTTCCAATTACCAAGCACGACATCTTAGCCACTGGGTTCCACATCAATATTAACAACTTCATTATCATTAACTTCATTCAGCAAGTTCCCAAGAGGATTCGCATGCTCCCTGTCGCTGTCATTGATCACAATTACCCCTTCTTGAATCATTCTTTCTATTTCCCTTTTCAAAGAATGACAATCTTCAATGCTATGCCCTTGGACATTAGAGTGGTACATGCATCGTACAGTAGAATCAAAGCCTTTTGCATGTGGGTCTGGAGTATAGCCGAGGAGCGGCTCAATCAGGTCAGAATGCCTTAACTTTTCAAACAAGCTCGTGTAGGACTCCCCAATTGGCGTGAAACTATTTCCTTTCCTCTGTTCTCTTCCCTGCCCCTGTTTTCGAGGGTTGTTGGGTGCTCGAAAATGTTGTGAAGGCAAGGAGGCATTATGCGGCGCTGGTGCTCGCCATAGGGAGTGACCTGATGGTTGGACATATGACCGGACATTGTTCGGAGGATAATACTGAGGTGGATTATGTGGAGCTCGGTGATAGGTTTGGGGTTGGGGTCGAGGTTGGTTGTAATATGGTGATGGGCCCCTGGACCAAGCTCTTGATTCAACTACAGTAACATCTTCTTTCTTTTTCTTTCCCAATACCCCTCCAATGCCGCTCTGGATAGCCTGGGTAGTTGCCTTGATTGCTGAATAGCTTATGATTTTGTTGGATTTAAGCCCCTCCTCCACCATACTTCCTATTTTTACTACCTCGTTGAAAGATTTTCCTACTGCTGACACCAAGTGACCATAGTAGGTAGGCTCCAAATCTTGCAAGAAGTAATCAACCATCTCGCTTTCTTTCATTGGAGGATCGACTCTTGCTGCTTGCTCTCTCCACCGAAAACCATACTCTCTGAAGCTTTCCCCGGGCTTTTTCTTAATTTTGGTCAGTGACAGACGGTCCAGGACAATTTCGAGATTATACTGAAAGTGGCATGCAAACGCCTGGGCCAAATCATCCCAAGTGTACAATCGGGCATGATCCTGTCGCGTGTACCATTCCAAGGCCACACCACTGAGACTTTGACTAAAGTACGCCATCAATAATTCATCCCTTCCCCCAGCTCCTCTCATTATGCTGACAGAATCCCCTTAAATGGGCTACCGGATCACCATGTCCATCATATAAGTCAAACTTGGGTAGCTTGAATCCTACTGGTAACTGGACATCGGGAAACAAGCACAAATCCTTGTAGGCCACACTGACTTGGCCACCCAATCCTTGCATGGTCCTGAAGGATTGCTCCAGGCTTTTTACTTTTTGAAACATCTCTTTCTGTTCCGGATTCTTAAGCGGCTTGTCAGTTTCCACCGGGAGCTCAAAGTGTAGGGTGTAGGAATATGGCTTAGGAGCTTTAAAGGTAGGCTCAGGAGGGTAGTACTGGCTGTCGTGAGTTTGAAACAATGGCTCACTGGAAGATCTTTGCAATGTGGCAGGTGGAGGCGCCACAAAGACAAGGGTGATTGGTGGAGGAAGGTTTTGTTTGGGTAGTGGAGCTTGGGGAGGATAGGAGGTGGTGCCATAACTCTGTTGGTAGAAAGGGAAAGTTAGCGAGGAATTCACAGTAGGAGGCTCCTGGGACTGAGCCAAAGGTGGGATATATGCTGGATTGGCGGGATAAAATGGCGTCGGCTGACCCTTAGCCCAGGCCTGATGCATCTCGGCCATCTGCTGCCTCAACTTATACATCTCTTCCCTCATTTCTTTGACATCCACCACGTCTACCTCTTTTGATGGGTCCATGATACTGGTATCTGATTCTTGGCCTGTCATGTTCAGTTTGTTTTTTGACCGGGTGTTGTAGGAATGGGTTGCCAGGATGCCAACCAACTAAACCACCTGCCTGGACTCATCATCAACAACAACTTTGTTAGTGGTTAGAGCATTAACAAATAGATAGCCGCGGAATGAATGCACCTAAGCAGTTAACGGTTTCTATTATGCCTTTGCTTGGCTGCATGCGTCATCCCGGCTTTCATTTTTCTTTCTTTGCCATGCCTTTCCTCTTATTTTTCCCTCGTGTTTTCCATTGTTTGTTTCTTGCCTTTCCCTCTTTTCTTTTGTTTTTATCTCTTATTTATCCTCTTTTCTTTTCCTTCTTTTTCTTTTGCCTTGGTTTTTCCTTGTTCCTATTGTTTTTCCGCTCTTTTCTTTCCTTTGCTCCCTTTTTATTTTCTCTTGTTTTCTTTTGTTTGGTTTCTTATTTTCTTTTTGTTTTTCTTTTTCCCTCTTTTGTTTTTCTTTCCTTTCTTGTTTTTACCTCTTTCCTTTCATTCTTTTCTTGTTTTTCCCTTTTTTCCTTTAGTTACGGTCGAATCCTATGGAGATTGCCTACGTATCACGACCCCGCGTGAATCAAACCGAGCGTAGTTCTTGCAGAATAGATGTAAAGTAGAAGCAAAATGTTTTTGGGATTTCAATTTTATTGATAGCAAATACGTCTATTACAAAGACTCAAAACTAACAGATTAAAACAACTAACAGACTCTAATGCAGAAAAGAACTACAGACTCCACCATCCCTATTCTATTTTGAAAGTACAGACTCAATCAACTGACTGACTTTTAACGAAAAGGAAATACAGACTTCAGTAGAAAAGGAAATACAGACTCAAATGACCAACTCTAGTAGAAAAGGAAGTACAGACTCAGAAGACAATCATGAATACATTAAAGCTCCTGGTGCCCGCAGGATATCGTTCGGTCTCGCCGCGGGCCTATATGCAAGTTCCCCTTGAAGTCTGTCCAGGTCACTCATTATCTGCTTCACAAATATCATCACCGATGCAAAGAAGGTGGTACGAGTCATATTTTCGCACACTTGACATTTCCTAGTAATGGAGTGGGCAACGGTTAAGATTCTCTCTCTGATTCTTCCTTTTTCTTGAAGCAACCACCCTATCTGTTGGGCCCTAGCCTCCAAAGTTTGCTCGGGTACCTGGTTTTGTTCCTGGAGTTGTTGCAAGTCCATTTCTAATTGTTCTAATGCCGTGTAGCAGTGCTCTCTTTCAACTTTGAATTCTTTTGCATGTTTGATCATTTTGTTCTCTGTGGCAATGACCTTTTTCTTTAATCTCGTGACCTCATTATCGTTTTCTTCTTTCAACTGCTTGACCATGCGGGCCCGTTCTTCCGCGTTTTTAGCTAATTGTTTCCGAGCCCCAGCTAATTCCCTTTCTGCTTTGTTGAGATCAAAACTGTAGTCATTCACTTTTTGCCTTAGATTTTCTATAAGCTTCGCATCTTTGGCACTCCTGACGGGATTTTCGGCCGCTAGCTTCATCTTTCGGATTTGGGCTCGTAAGGCTTCATTCTCTTTGGCCAATTTCTTTCTCTCACCCTCATCAGCCGCGGCTTGCACGCTGTTTTCAAACTGGAGGTCTTGGACCTGTTTTTCCAATGCTCCTATGCGGGCCCTATATTCATTTTCTTTAGCTAACCAAGCCCACTGTTCTTGCGATGATTCAGCAAAATCCTGGAGGTGAGGTCTTTTAGCCGGCCTCCCAAATGCAACTTCCCTTCTATACTAAGCATGGTACTCAGGTGACACTTCTCCTTTAGATCGATCCCGTACACAAGTATTCGCTGCCAAGTATTGACATTCGCTCCAAACCTGGCGAACCCTTGCTTCAGGAAACTGTCCATCAGGACCAATCTCGGCCACTTGGATGCTAAGATCGTCGTCTTTCGGCACTATCTGGCATCTCCCGAGTTGTCTTAAAACCCGATACGGAGCATAAGGCTGGATGCTCTTAAGACCCATCAAAAGGAAGTGCGGCCCCGTTGCTGGCATATATATGATTTCATCAACAGGCAACCATCCCAATGTCCACTCTACTTGACTAACAGTGAGGGACCGAAAGTATGAGGTCCAGCCCGTGAATCCCTCGGGCAAGCTGATCCCCTTAATCCTTGTGTAAAACTCCTCTATACATGTTTTCTTTGTAGACCCATAACGCAGGAACTGAGGACGACGGCACAAGTGTTCGATCATCCACATTTACAATAATAGATTGCACCCCTCGAAGAAGTCTCCCACAGCTTTGCAGGCTGTAAGAGCGCGGAAGATTTCGTCTAATATCATGGGCGCAAGAGTGCTTTTGACTTGAGTGAGTAAAGTGCTGACGACCCCGGCTATTTTTATGTCAATGTTCCCATCTTTCCTCGAGAATACCAAAAGCCCCAAAAAGACCACCATAAAAGCAAAACGTCTATGTTCTTCCCATTTTTGGCGGTTTCCCTTGCTACATATCTTGTTTTCCGGGTTGTTGAACCCTCCTATGTGGCCATATCT
>NW_017686949.1:0-773 GCF_001879085.1 Nicotiana attenuata | reverse complement strand
TTAGGAAAGTAATATTATTAGACTAAAGCGCCTAAAGCTTTTCGTGTTTGCAACTTTGCGAGGGCCGTGGAATTTAGCTAAACGGCATGCCTCGAATTCTAAGGATCAATACAGGATTAATTAAAGTGAGGGCCATGCAGCTGATATTTTGTTTGGCATGGCGCGCCTCGAATCTACTCAACTAAACGAATTAAAGATATTCATATTTAAAGCTAATTCGAAATTTAATACCACAACTACGTCACGGGAACCGTACCCGTTGCCGTGATAATCTTATTACGAGCCTAAGCAAACTGTGAGATTCATGCTTATTCACAAGCTGCTTTTAAATAGTGCCAACTCAATGCACCTATCTCATCTTATGATTTACTAAACTTATGACCAAAATGACTATGTGGAGAAACAATTCACAAATCCATGCAACAGAGAGATCCCATAACTTTATAAAAAATGAACACTTTTCCAATTGGGGGAATTACAATCAATGTCGAAGACTAAAAAACTACAGTCACTATTTACAAAACAATCGACATGTTCAAAAGGATGACATAAAATCAATTTCTGCGTGCAATCATCGTGAGCGAAAAAAGGCAAACATGATGAGAAACGCCCAAGAGAAAGTAGTTGGAACACCCGAAAATGAACTTTAGAATATGGATACTAATCAACTACTCGTGAATGATTCAGAATACACGCCGACTTACGATATATATAAGAATTAACAAAAAGCTAGCAAACACAAACAACAGATCCAAGCACTACTGAACGAGACG
>NW_017686948.1:5412-6198 GCF_001879085.1 Nicotiana attenuata | reverse complement strand
TTATCTAACTTGTTTTCTTCAATTTCCTTCATTAATTACTGAAATCCTAGCCCTAAATCATGAAATCAAAGTAGAAATTATGGGTTTTGGGTAGGGTTAGGGTTTTGAGAATTTTGGGTGATTCAACCTCAATTTGGGGTCGAATCTTAAAACAAATTATGTATTTGGACTCGTGGTGTTATGGGTGATCGGGTTTTGGTCCGAGCCTCGAGTTTGGACCATGTGGGTCCGGTGTCTAATTTTGGTATTTTTGGAAGAATGCTAGAAAATTCATATCTAGGCTATGGGATGTTGCCATTGAGTCTTTATTGATATTATTGAATTAATCATGCCTAGATATCACTATTTCGGAGTCGGATTGTAGAGGAAAGGCGGTCTTTGAAGGTTGATTGCTATTCTTGGGACCGAGGTAAGTGTTTGGTTTAACCCTAGCTTGAGGGAATAGGAGTTGAGTCTTGTTGCTAATTGCTATGTGATCGAGTACGATGTATAGGTATGGTGACGAGTATCTATACATTGGTGTCTAGCATGACCGTGAGTCCTTATAATGTGATTATCGTGACTTGGTTGTGAACTCCGTGTTTATTGGAGGATTTCTATTTGTTGTGAATAATATGTGAACGGTAATATGATCACTTGATTCCTGGGAGCATTGGCTCGAATTGTGATACGAATATTGAAAGTATACGAAATGACTTGATTCTTTGGAGCGTTGGCTCAAAATAGTAAAGTGAATTAAAAGATAAGAAAAGTAAGAAAGAGAAAGCGTTGTTGATTATTCCCTTG
>NW_017686948.1:0-685 GCF_001879085.1 Nicotiana attenuata | reverse complement strand
TTCCATCCTCGAGACGGACGGTCAGTCCGGAGCGGACTATTCAGAGTTTTGGAGGATATGCTCCGGGCTTGTGTCATTGATTTTGGAGGCTCGTGGGACCAGTTTCTGCCTTTAGCAGAATTCGCCTACAACAACAGTTACCAGTCCAGCATTCAGATGGCTCCATATGAGGCGTTGTATGGTAGGCGATGTCGGTCTCCAGTCGGATGGTTCGAGCTGGGAGAGGCTCGGTTATTGGGTACAGACTTAGTTCAGGAGGCCTTAGATAAGGCCAAGATTATTCAGGAGAGGCTTCATTCAGCTCAGTCTAGGCAGAAGACTTATGCAGACCGTGAGGTCCGAGATGTATCTTTCATGATCGGAGAGCGAGTATTGCTTCGGGTGTCGCCTATGAAGGGCGTGATGAGATTCGGAAAGAAGGGCAAGCTTAGCCCTAGGTGCATTGGTCCGTTTGAGATTCTTGATCGAGTAGGAGAGGTGGCTTATAGGCTTGCATTGCCACCTAGCTTATCAGCCGTGCATCCAGTTTTTCATGTGTCTATGCTTCGGAGGTATCACGGCGATCCTACCCATGTATTAGACTTCAGCACGGTCCAGTTGGACAAGGATCTGTCATATGAGGAGGGAGCCGGTAGCTATTCTAGGCCGGCAGGTTCGACAGCTAAGGTCGAAGAGTTTTCCTTCT
>NW_017686947.1:5024-6198 GCF_001879085.1 Nicotiana attenuata | reverse complement strand
ACTTTACAATATTAATAATAGCTAAACAAACTAAACCCAATGCCTAAATATGAATTTCTAAGCTTTCTACCCAAATTCCAAAATCGACCCCGGCCGCTTGGTCAAAACCCGAGGTTCGAACCAATTCCATGTCACCCATCCCCCCATGAGCCCGAATATACAATTTGTTTTCAAATTCGACCCCAAAACGAGGTCTAAATCAAAGAAAATTGAAAAGCCCTAATTCTACCCTTTTCCCCCAATTTACACCTTAAGTTACATGTTTTAGGTCTAGGAATTTGATAAATGATGATAGAAAATAAAGAAAACGAGTTAGATAATACTTACTGAAGAAGATTTGGTGAAGAAGAGCTCCAAAGATCGCCTATGGGCTGTGGAGAAGATGAGTTCGTGTGTTTTGGGTGAAGAATCCCGTCAATGTTGTGTTTTGGGGTATTTAAAATCAATGCGCAAAATTGCCCTTCGCGTTCGCGGGAAGGGGGCCGCGTTCGCGAAGGGTAAACCGGGTAAGCATCGCGAACGCGTGAAGTCAAGCGCGAACGCGTAGAAAGAAAATACTGGGGGTCCGAGGTTTGTTCTATGCAAACGCGTTGAGGGGCACGCGAACGCGATGAATGGATCAGCAAAGCTATGCGTTCACGGACGGTGGAACGCGAAGAGGAAATTACTAGGCTCCTATTTTTGGCTTACGCGATCGCGAGGTCCAAGACGCGAACGCAAAGAAGGAAGATTCAGTACTACGCGAACGCGAGAGGAAGGGCGCGATCGCGAAGAAGGAAATCCCTGTGCACAAATACCAGATTTTTCTGCAACTTTCTAAGTTCAAAAACCACTCCGACACACCTCCAAAACACTCCCGAGCCCTCGGGGCTCCTAACCAAACACACACACTAACTCATCAACATCCTACGAACTTAACCGAGCGATCAAATCGCTAATATAACATCATAAACGAGGAGTCAAACCTCAAAATCATAATTTTTCATTCTAACTTCATAAACTTCAAATTTTAGATATTTAGGTCCGAAACACGTCAAATGATGTCCGATTTCGACCAAACTTTACAGAAAGCGCTTAACACATATTTAAGACTTATTCAGGGCATCGGAACCAAAATACGAGCCTGATACCATAGTCTTTTAATCAATTTTCATTTCCAGTTTCCTTAATAATT
>NW_017686947.1:0-712 GCF_001879085.1 Nicotiana attenuata | reverse complement strand
AATTGGAATTGACAGAGTGTAGAGGCTATTAGATGATAGTTATTGATGAACTACCATTTAGCTTTGTAGAAAATGAAGGCTTTATGAAGTTTATGAGAAAAACTCAACCATTATTTCGTCTTCCTTCTCGTAGAACAATAACAAGAGATTGTTATGAAGTTTACAGTGAAATGAAGCAAAATCTAAGAAAGTCTTTTAGATGAAGCACAACCAAAAATTTGCCTCACAACAGACACATGGACTTCACTACAAAGAATAAATTATATGTGTTTGACAGTCCACTTCATTGATAAGGATTGGAAGTTGCATAAAAGAATACTAGATTTTTGCCCTATTACTAGTCATATGGGTGAAGAGATGGCTAAAGTTATTAGGGATTGTTTGCTTGAATGGAAATTAGACAAGGTTTTCACTATTACCGTGGACAATGCTTCTTCAAATGATGTCACAGTTAAAGAATTGTCTAAACAGTTAGATATGTGGAAAACTAATATGATGAGTGGTAAGCATCTTCATGTGAGATGCATGGCTCATATACTAAATCTAATAGTGCAAGATGGATTAAAAGAACTTGATGCTTCTGTGACACGTGTTAGAAATGTTGTGAGGTATGTGAGATCTTCGCCTTCAAGGACCTTAAAGTTTAAACAGTGTTGTGCACATGTAAAGGTAGAATGTACCAAAACATTGTGTTTGGATGTTCCTACTAGGT
>NW_017686946.1:0-6199 GCF_001879085.1 Nicotiana attenuata | reverse complement strand
GGTATTTCTTTGACTTTGGGTTGTCCGAACCCAACTGACTATACCATGAGTAGGAGGCCACCGGCTTGGTTGTGACATCAAATCGTTTCTTCTTGACCTTCAAATCCCTAAAGTACAGAGACAGGGTGTTAGGGAAGGGGTAATTTGTGGTCTTCTCCTGTCCCACAGCAGAAATCACCCTCGAGATGATGTTACCAACATTGATAGGAAAACCGGCCATGATGGATGCCACAAGAACAGCCCGGCAAGAGGAACTGTGTGATCATGAGTGGAAGGATCAAGTCTACTACAAACAAATGTCAACCAACCCTTAGCTTCAAAACTGAAGGTGTTCCGCAGAATCTTCTCCCCTGCTTTCAACCATTGTGGAACAGTGCCTGGGGCTGCCAAGTATTCGGCCAACCAAGGATGCACCTCCTCACCCATTTCCAGCTTAGCTAAGTACTGTGTCGCATCCTCCTCCTTGAACCCCAAATAGTCATTCAAGGACTTCCCATCAAACACTACCATTTTGTCTCTCACCTTCGCCACCTTAGTATCTTTGACTATGTGAGAAACATTGCAATAAAATTCTTTCAACATATGTTCATTGGCATCAATACATTTCTCCTTGAAGAAGTCCCAGCCATATCTAGTTCGAAATTCCTTTTGCACATTCGGGTTGTGGGGTAGGAGGTCTTTGTCAATGAATGTTCTCTCTAGAATCAGTTTTCTCAAGGGCCACCACTCTCTGAATTTATGGAATGCCAACTCACTCACAAATCTGTCTGCCCATGCTTCAGGTTTTCTGGTTCGTTCCATTCCCCCGACTTGAGGCTCACCTCCCTCACCATATCCTGCACTCTCCCCGGATAATGAAGCTGTGGGGGAGGTGGAGTATTGATCACCAATGCCTGCTACAGAATCATCAGACGAATCCGAGACTACGTTGACTGGTCTTTTGGATGAAGGTAAAGGCGGAGGAATGTCATGTAATTGGAGTGGGTCAGTGACGTGAGTGGGGGCAGACTCTGAGGTTATGCTCCTGGATGGTGCATACTCACTCCCCGAAGAGTGAGTAGCAGCTCTAACAGCAGCCCGTATCAGTTTACAGGTCTTTTTAATGTTTTCCCGAGCCTGGGAGTGGTTTAGCTATTCTCTTCCCCTTACTCCCTCGGGAGGCACCACCTCTCCCGGGTTGTTGTGTTTGTTTACCGCCTCGTTTTATAACCATGATCTGCAAAAATACATGTCTAACATTGTTAGTTTAAGCACATGCAGTGGAAAAGATGAATAACACAAGAGGAAAACACAGTTAATTTGCATAACACAGAAGCAGGACACAGGGGCGCAGACCGTGTAGGACTGGAGCGCGGACCGCGCTGGGCATATGCCCCCAATGAACCTCTCTGAATCTCCCAACGCGGTCCGCACTGATATGGACGGCGGCCGCGTTGGGCCAGCGCGGACTGCGCAAAAAATGTGACACGGCCACGCTGGTAAGGTAGGCACCCACAGAAGAATCAACGCGGACCGCGCAGAAAGGAGCCATGTAATTGAACTGAGCTAGGGTTTAGCATCTTGGTCCATTTTTCATCAAGTCTTTGAGTCCTAGTTGTCCCTACTCAATTACTCATATAGAAATTCATGCCCAATATTCAAGATAAAAACAAAAAAACTAAGCTAATCATTAAACCTAAGAAAAATGTGAAGAAAGAAGAAGCTATACTACTGGGAAGCAAACAAGATAATTAAAAATTAAGACTAATGAATGAAATGTGCAAGAAATGTTACCAGGAGTTATGCAGATTCAAGCTACTTGATGCAAAGGTCTTAGATGAACAGTAATAATGAGGCTCAGGAAATGAGAGTGCGAAAAGGGTAAAGTGAGGCCTAAGGTCTCTATTCATAGAAAACAGTGGGACCCCCTTCTTACCTACCAGCGCGGCCGCGCAAAAATGGCCGCGGACCGCGCTGGTTTGAAGCCCAGCACACTTGAACCTAGTTGTTCGTGCGGACCGCACTGACTTGTAGCGCGGCCGCGTGTGAAACTTCAGAGAGCATGAATACTTGGGTCCTCCCAGCGCGGACCGCGCAAAAATGCTACGCGGCCGCGCGGGTAACTTCGGAGACTTACTCCCCTAAGACAAGCCAGCGCGGACCGCACTGATTTGTAGCGCGGCCGCATTGGCAAACTTCAGAGACCTGACTTTTTATGCTTTTGTTTTGCACTGCCTCAACATTATTCCTGCAACATCTCAGAAACCATTAGCCCAAAAATCCTAGTCTACAAAGAAAATCAAAGAAATAGAAAAAGACATGGGTTGCCTCCCAAGAAGCGCCTGATTTAACGTCGCGGCACGACGCATGTTACCATCATATCACTTCAAATGAATGTGTGCCACCACGTGGCTGTCATCAAACTTTCCCAATTAATGCTTGACACGATGCCCATTGACCCGGAATACTTCACCATTCTTGTTTTTGAGATCAATAGCACCAAAAGGAGTCACAAATACCACTTCAAAAGGACCACTCCACTTAGACTTGAGCTTGCCTGGAAATAACCTCAACCGGGAGTTGAAAAGAAGAACCATGCCACCCACCTTGAACTCCTTACCCCGAGCATTTTGTCGTGAAGGTACTTCATCTTGTCCTTACACAAGGATGAGCTGGAGTAGGCATGAAATCTAAACTCATCAAGTTCATTCAATTGCTCCACACGGAGATTGGCTGCAACATCCCATTCCAAGTTCCTTTCTCAACGCCCACATAGCCTTGTGTTCTAATTCTACCGGAAGATGGCAAGCCTTACCAAACACCAACCGATACGGAGACATACCAATTGGAGTCTTGTAAGCCGTCCGATAAGCCGAAAGAGCATCATCCAATTTCTTCGACCAATCGGTCCTATTAGCATTCACCATTTTGGACAAAATACTCTTTATTTCCCGATTTGAGACTTCCACTTGACCGCTAGCTTGTGGATGATAGGGGGTGGTCACTTTGTGGTTAACTCCATACTTAGCAAGCAATGAGTCGAAAGCCTTGTTGCATAAATGGGACCCCCATCACTAATAATGGCCCGAGGAGTACCAAACCTCGTGAAGATACTCTTTTTCAAGAATGCTACAACACTTCGGGCTTCATTGTTGGGTAGAGCCACGGCTTCCACCCACTTTGAGACATAGTCCACCGCCACGAGAATGTAAGTGTTACCACAAGAGCTCACGAACGGACCCATGAAATCGATGCCCCAAACATCAAAAATATCCACCTCGAGAATTGTATTGAGGGGAATCTCATCCTTCTTGGAAATACCGCCGGCTCTTTGACATGCATCACATCTCTTCACCAATTCACTAGCATCCTGGAACAACGTCGGCCAATAGAATCCGCAACTCAAAACTTTTGAGGCCGTCCTCACCCCCACCCCCCCCCCCCGTCGATGGCCACCATAGGGAGAAGAGTGACAAGCCTCCAATATGCTCATTTGTTCACTTTCCGGTACACATCTTCTTATCACTCCATCCATGCAAATCTAAACAAATACGGATCATCCCAATAGAAATCCAAGCTATCCCGCTTGAGTTTCTTCCTTTGGTTGGAAGAGAGCTCACACGGGACGTTACCAGTCACAATGAAGTTGGCGATGTCCGCGAACCATGGCATTTCACACATAGAAACGGAAAGAAGCTGCTCGTCAGGGAACCTATCATAATCTCAATACCATCACTTGGTCTCCCCTTTTCCTCTAATCGGGACAAATGGTCTGCAACTTGATTCTCGCTTCCCTTTCTATCCACAATCTCTAAATCAAATTCCTGAAGGAGTAGCACCCACCTCATCAATCTTGCTTTCGAATCCTTCTTAGTCATCAAATACCGGAGGGCTGGATGGTCCGTGTGTATGATCACCTTTGCTCCCATAAGGTAAGGTCGAAATTTCTCCATCGCGAACACAATAGCCAATAGCTCTTTTTCCGTCACTGTGTAGTTTCTTTGGGCCTCATTTATCATCTTGCTAGCATAATACATAGGATGGAACATTTTGTTGATCCTTTGGCCTAGCACCGCACCTACCGCTACATCACTCGCATCGCACATAAGTTCAAAAGGCAAATCCCAATTAGGTGCGGTGATGATAGGAGTTGTTGTCAACTTGTGTTTCAATAGCTCAAAAGACTCCATGCACTTCTCATCAAAGATAAACTTGACATCTTTCTCTAACAATTTGCAAAGCGGGTTCACAATTTTTGAAAAATCTTCAATTTATCGCCGGTAGAACCCGGCATGACCAAGAAAACTCCTCACCCCTTAGACAGAAGTAGGGGGAGGGAGCCTTGAGATAACCTCGATTTTGCATTATCAACTTCAATTCCTTGCCTTGAGATTTTGTGACCCAATACAATACCCTCTTGCACCATAAAGTGACATTTCTCCCAATTGAGCACAAGGTTGGTCGCTTCACATCTTTCCAACACCCTATCCAAGTTCACCAAACATTCCTCAAATGAATCCCCCACCACGCTGAAATCGTCCATGAATACCTCCAAGATATCCTCCACCATATCGGTGAAAATTGCCATCATACATCTTTGGAAGGTCGCCGGGCCATTACATAGTCCAAATGGCATTCTCGAGAAACCGAACGTGCCATAAGGACATGTAAAGGTTGTCTTCTCCTGATCCTCCGGGGCAATGAGAATTTGATTGTACCCCGAGTAGCCATCTAGAAAACAATAAAAGGCCCGGCCCGCAAGACAATTGAGCATTTGGTCCAAGAATGGTAGTGGGAAATGATCTTTTCTTGTCACCTTGTTAAGCTTTCTATAGTCCATACACACTCTCCAACCCGTAACCGTCCGAATAGGAATCAACTCATTGTTGGCATTGGACACTACCGTCATTCCACCCTTCTTTGGCACACATTGGACCGGAGAGGTCCATGAACTATCCGAGATCGGGTAAACCACACCGGCGTCTAACCACTTGATAACCTCCTTCTTTACCACTTCTTGCATTGCTTCATTTAATCTTCTTTGATGTCCAAGAGAGGGCCTTGCAAAATGCGGGGCTTATCCCCCGAATGTCGGCCAATGTCCATCTAATCGCCTTTTTTGCGCTTTTGAAGAACCGCCAAAGTGGCATCAACCTACATGTTAGTTAGGCACGAAGAAAGAATAACAGGTAAAGTAGAATTTGAACCCAAAAACTCATACTTGAGGTGTGGAGGAAGTGGCTTCAACTCCAACACCGGTGGCTCCTCAATTGATGGCTTGGTTGGCAGAGTTTTGCGATTCTCAAGATCCAAGGACAGCTTCCTAGGCTCATAAGAATATGAACCCATACCATGCAATGCATTCACGCACTCCACTCTACCGGCATCATCATTGACATCCATGTTAAGAAGCACGGCTTCAAGAGGATCTTCAACATCTCAAGGCACTTGTGTCATCCACTATCACCGCCGTGACAATGTCCACAAATGAACACACCTCCGTGCCATTGGGTTGTCTAATTGATTTGCACACATGAAATACCACCTTCTCATCACCCACACGGAATGTTAACTCCCCTGCTTCCACATCAACCAATGCCTTCCCCGTAGCTAGGAAAGGTCTTCCAAGAATAATAGGCATTTCGAAATCCACTTCACAATCCAATATGACATAGTCAGCCGGCAATATGAATTTGTCCACCTGGACAAGCACATCGTCAATTATACCTAAAGGCCTCTTCATCGACCTGTCCACCATTTGAAGCCTCATTGAGGTTGTCCTAGGTTGCCCAATTCCCAAAGTCTTGAAGACTGAGTACGGCATCAAATTAAAGCTAGCCCCCAAGTCACATAGGGCCTTAGCAAACTCCGCACTCCCGATAGTGCAAGGAATAGTAAAAGCTCCAAGGTCTTCTAGTTTCGGGGCCATAGAATGCACAATCGCACTAACTTGTACGTCATCTTTATTGTTTCACACTCCATAGAACGCTTCTTGGTGACCAAATCCTTCATAAATTTTGTGTACCCAAGCATTTGTTCAAGTGGCTCCACTAAAGGAACAATAATTGTGAGGCTCTTCATCATGTCTATGAATTTCTTGAACTAATTGTCATTCTTTTGCTTTGCTAACCGCTGAGGATATGGTGGAGGTGGTCTAGGCAAGGGTACCTTGGCCTTGGGCACCGCCGGCTCAGGTATATCAATAACTGTGTTCCCTAGA
>NW_017686945.1:0-6199 GCF_001879085.1 Nicotiana attenuata | reverse complement strand
GTATGTTTGGCAAGGGGAGTCATCCTTGGGGACTGACCTGGTTGAGATCCCCGGTAGTCGACACAGATTCTAACCTTCCCGTCCTTCTTTGGTACTGGCACGATGTTGGCTAACCATGTTGGATACTCTACCACTTTGAGAACCTTAGCTTTGACTTGCTTAGTAACCTCTTCTTTGATTTTCAAACTCATGTCGGGCTTGAATTTCCTGAGCTTTTGCTTTACCGGTGGACAGGTTGGATCTGTTGGCAGTTTGTGAGCTACAATGGACGTGCTGAGACCAGTCATATCATCATACGACCAGGCGAATATGTCCTCGTATTCCTTTAAAAATTCTTTATATTTTTCCTTTTCTGACGGCGACAGGTGAACACTGATGCGAGTTTCTTTGACATTTTCTGTATCTCCCAAATTAATGACCTCAGTTTCTTCCAGGTTAGACTTAGGTCTATCCTCAAAATTCTCAACCTCTCTGACGACCTCTTCAGGTATTTCATCTTCTTCTGAGTCTAAATCCTTTTGTTGCGCTGTTTCATTGCAAGTCACAATCGTTGGTTCATCATCAAGTAAGTAATAGTAATGCTGTATAAAATAGAGTAAATGATAGAGAAAATAATAAGCGAGATATATGATAAACTGAAATGCTTTGTCTAAATTCATAATTGTTTGAAACGTCGGAGCTCTTTCCAAAATTAAAGAAAATGCGGAAAGGAAATTAGATAGTAAAGAGTAAAATGAGATGCATGGTGCTTTTTTTAGCCTTGCTACCCCGAAGCCTTCTGGGCCCCGACGGTTCTGATTGACCAGTTGCTGAGGCGGTCCCCTCTGTTCACAGCTTGTATGGAAGGGCCTTCCTCCTCGAAAAGACACAGCAGTCCATATCATCATCCTCCAGGAACAAATTCTTCATGGCCGCCAACGCTTCATCTTCTTCTGACCCATATATAGTATCTGCCGGTTGGAGGTCTATTCCAGGCTAGGTATCGGAAACTCCAATGGATAGTAAGGGCCGCGCCATGGTGGCGACCAGTTCTGGAATTCTTCCCAAGTGTAACCATACCCTAAGCCAAAGGCAGTGTCATGCTTCTTCAGTTTGATGGGCTTAGTGATCCCTTAAGATTTTTACCGAGTCCCTTTCCAGGCTCGTACCCACACCAATTCAGGATACTTTCGATCTTGTTATCCCACCACTTATCTTTATCTACAACGTTGACCCTTTCGATGTGGTGGTATGTTTCTCCGCCTATTCTCCTTCCGCACCCGATCATTGGGATGGTCTGATGACTATATATGGGGTTACTACCATCGCCATGAATGATCACTTCTTGGTGATTCCATTCAAACTTTACCGCCTGATGCAGGATCAATGCTACGGCTCCAGCAGCGTGGATCCAGGGGCGTCCCAACAGCAAGTTGTAGGATGCCGGGACGTCTATCACTTGGAAGTCGACGTCGAACCATGTTGGTCCCATTTGCAAGCATAGGCTAATTTCTCCAATAGTAGATCTCTGGGATCCATCGAAGGCCTTGACATTGATAGCCCCATCTTTGATCTCGTGCAGGCTTTTTCCCAAAGTTCTGAGAGTTATCAGCGGACAGATGTTGAGGCTGGATCCTCCTTCGATCAGGACTCTAGTGATGAAATAATCTTCGCATTGCACGGTGATGTGCAGTGCCTTGTTGTGGATCAAACCCTCCGGCGGCAACTCATCTTCGTGGAAGGTGATTTTATGGCTCTCCAACACTTGCCCCACCATATTCGCCATTTCACCCCCAGTTATATTGTTGGGCACATAAGCTTCACTCAGTATCTTCATCAAGGCATTCTTATGAGCGTCAGAGCTCTGTACAAGAGCTAGGATAGAGATCTGTGCCGGTGTTTTTTTCAACTATTCAGTGACCGAGTACTCCTTAGCCTGTATTTTCCTCCAAAGATCATCGGGCCCTGTTTTAATAGGCCGTCCCGGGGCTTGCTTACTGGACTCGGCTAGGTGCTCTGTGGTGTAAACCCTTCCTGTTCTAGTCATTCCTTGTGCGGCAATCGTTTCTCCTGTCTTGGTCTTTCCTTTCCTCCTAGCTTCGGCAGTGTAATCCCATGGTATGGCATTTGAGTGGAATGGTGCTATGTCTGTCATTGCCACTGGAATAGGTACCCTAGGTGGTAACACAACAACTTCAAAGGGTGTAGGTGCCTTTGGAACTCCAAATTCAACCTCGATTGGTCCGGGCGCCTTTGTAGAGGGAGGCGCTTCAAATTCGAGAGGTATAGACATGTTTACTTCATCGTTCCTGGATGGCTGATTTTGCACAACAATTGGGCTAAGTGTAACCGCTGGATTCTTTGGTTCATCCCCTTCTGCAATCAAACCTATCGACCCTTTAGGGTCCCAATCATCCTCGATCTCGATCATATGAATGTCTCCACCTTTGTGGTCAGGCAGGGGGTTATTACGAACATTAGGAGCAGGCTCCTTTGCTACAATGACCTTATTGTCGATCAGGGTCTGAATCTTGTCTTTCAACGAACGACACTCGTCAAGGGTGTGTCCCTTCATGCCGGAGTGATACGCACAGGTCTTGTTGGGGTTGACCCACTGGGAGGGATTTTCTGGAGCTTTGGCTGGGATAGGGGTGACGTAACCAGTAGCTTTAAGTCTTTCATATAGCTGGTCAATCGGTTCAGCGATGGCTGTGTATTGTCTGGGAGGTTTGCGGTCAAAATTTGGTCCGGGTCTTGGAATATTTTGACGGGTGGGTGGTGATTGGTAGTGAGAGGGTTGAGCGTTATAAGCTTGGTAAACAGGTGCTGGTTGAGAGTATCTGGGTGAGGTGGGTTGATATGTGAGAGGTGGAGAGGATTGGTAAACGGGAGGTGGATAGGAGGGTGCGGGTGCTTGGTAATTCGGGATGGGCTGATATGTAAGTGGAGGTGATGGGTAGGTGTGGTATTTTGGTGGTGATTTGGCTCCCTGTGCGACCATCACGGCACTCACATCTTTCTTCTTGGATGCGCCACCAGTTTGTAAAGCCTTATCGGTGGCTTACAATGCTTCAAGATTTGTAATTGTCACACCTCCTTTTTGCACTATACCCGTGAGGGTTTAAAGGAGTTTTTTCCAATTAAAGGACAATCGGAACGGGATTTATTATTAATATTCAAAGTCGCCACTTGGGAGATTAATGGTGTCACAAGTCACCGGTTGAATCCCGATCCGAGGAAATTATGACTCTGTTAACAGTCCGCGAACCAGAAATCCGAGTAAGGAATTCTGTTAACCCGGGAGAAGGTGTTAGGCATTCCCGGGTTCCGTGGTTCTAGCACGGTCGCTCAACTGTTGTATTCGATTTTATCTGATTTCAAAACATGTCCAAACTCATGTGCTTTTATTAGTAAACCGCTTTTATTATTTTTTTATTTTTTATTTTTAATAAGAATTGCAACGTCGTGAAAATGCATCTCGAACCACGTCGCACCAGTGCACCCGTGATTGTTAACACATTTCGACTTCGTTGAGATTTGGATTTGGGTCACATAAATGTGCACCCACTTTTAGGAAGGTAATATTATTAAAATTCGCGCCTAAATCAACTACGAGTTATATTTGGGGAAGACCATGAAATTCGCTAAATGGTCCGCCCGAATTCTAAGCATTTTATATAACATCTATTGAGGGCCCCGCGATTTTTTTTTTGTAGCGAGGCTCATCTCCTTTTATTAATTAAAGGGCAAACCTAAAGTAACTATGATTTTCTATTTTTCTTTGTCTCTAATAATAAAAGAAAAATAATCCTAATTATTTAATATCGATAAAAAGGCCAAACCCTATGATTCGCTTTCAAATTAATTCAAGCCCAGTAACTTATGAAGTGAAGAATGAAGCATGCCTATCAATTTATTCAAAACATAGAGGATTGGACAGCTTGGGCCTATTGCTGAGGAAACCAGGCCCAAGAGGCATTATTCAAGTTTAGTTGTGCAGTTGGACAAAAGCTGTCTGGGCTTCACGCTTGAGCCCAGATTCACAAGGTGAATTGAAGCAGGATGTAATATTGGCTATAGGACTAAAGTTGAATTTAATCAATCAATATACTACAACCATTTTGAATTGTCCAGTTAACGCTTATGTTCTGCTAATTGACGCCCAAAACTGTCCAAGAAGACGCTTATGCAATATTGACTTCAACAGGTAAACAAATGTGCTAAAATTCAAATTCAACTCCCACATTCAAACTAACAAACTTATGCCTATAGTTACAATACTCATGTTGTACCTCTTACCTAAATAATATACAAACTCAAATAATCAACTATCTCTGACTTCGAAATCTTTGTCCTACTGAAACTCAACTCGATCTAAAACAGTTCAGGCAAGCATCGTTAATTGCAAACCGAAAATGAGAACAACTACTAAGGCTCTAACATGCTTCTGAGTTTTTTAGGAGAAACTTGCGAAATAACTGATAGGAAATCAACTAAAGCCAACACAACTATTTTACCAATCTAATCATGAAATAAGTTACAACTCGTACTCAATTTATTACACCTTTGGAGTAGTAGTGATTTATTCAGTCTAGTTATTACATTCAAACAGTTCAAAGGAGCAGGAATAAATCCAACTAAACAATTCCCAATCTAATACAGTTCAAACAAACTAAAATAAAACTGTTGCAACAACTGAGGCTTCCAATGAATTTGTGCTTCTTTTTATTTCATTTCGACTGAGATTCTACATGAGGTTGAGGTTCAGAATATGTACCTGATATTTAGAACAACAAGACGAAGAAGAAGTATAGGTAAGCAGCAGTGATAAATGTAACAGCAGATCAGCAGTCAAAATCCAAAAAACAACTGATCAGTTTCTAACTCCAACAACCACAGCCACCCAGTGATGAACAGAAGAAGAACAACACTAATGAAAACAATCAAAATCCAGTTTCATACAATCAAAAAAACCATTCAAAAACTACCCAGGAGTTTCCAGAAACCAACCAGTGCCCAAATTGAAGCTAGAAGATGCTTTGCGATCAATAGAACTCGAAAGTAGCCTAACAGATCAATAGAACAAAGCTTTTTTTTTTTTGTATTTTTCTGTAGTTTCTATACCTTTTTTATTTTTCTAAAGATCTAAGACCTAAGAGAATGTGAAGACTATGAATTTTGGAATTTCAGCTCATCAACACTTGGGGAACTTTTGGGGGGAATTTGAGGGCTCTCAAAAACTTCTTATGCAAGGCAAATGAATGCCTATTTATAGGTAAACTTAGGGTACAATTTCAGGTTTTCACTTTTCCCATTGGTCCCCATTTTAATTCTATTTTTTACCCCTTGTTTCTTGACTTGTTACACAAGTAACTACACCTATTTTGTTGAAATCTGTACTACAGCCCATTCTAGAAGGGTCTAAACCCATTACAATTCCTATTCTACCGTTACTTCACTTCAACAATTACCAAATCTGATTAAACTACCCTTTTCAATGCCCAAAATACCCTTTAACTATACTGTAATTACTGACCTAGATCACATTAAACCTGGCCCTATTATCTTAGTCAAGACCCAACTAGGGTTAAACAAAATGCCTGCTAGATAAAATAGCTATATCCAAACAATCCTAAAATTGAACTAAGGGTCTAATTATCCTTCTCTAAATTTCAGAAATCAAAACCAACTAATCCAAGATAAGCAATGAATTCAACAGTAAATGAACGGAATTGGAACTAAAATCAAATTAACAAGAACATTTATGGATCAATTAATCGACACCCAACACTGAATCAGACCAACAGAAGTCAGAAACAGAACAGAAAAAATTAAACCAAGACAAAGCAAAATTAATCGGAACAAAATCAATTAGAACCCTAAAAGTTCTGAACGAAATTATTATGCAAAGAATAAAAAGAAAATCAGACAAAGAAAAAGAAACTTACTGATTTTAACAATTCCGGCCAGCCGCTGACGTCCGAATCTTTCAAGATTTTTGACACGCAACACCCCTAACCATGTGTTTTCGCAAGAAAACACCTGGTTAAGGATAGTACGGTCCAAAATCACAAAGATTTTGGATTAGGGTTCTGCCGGAATTGAAATTTAAAATTCGTAATATTCCGGACAGATTCGAGGGTTTCTAGGTATGGAGTTAATGATGAGGGAGGGATGAGGAACATATAGTATGAATTTGGGCCGGTTTGGGTGAGTTTGT
>NW_017686944.1:4577-6199 GCF_001879085.1 Nicotiana attenuata | reverse complement strand
AATAGTACCATCAACTTTCATTTTCCTTCTGAAAATCCACTTAGAACCCAAAGGTTTATGCTGGAGGAAGATCAACCATTTTCCCAGGTATGATTACATAATATGGATTATATCTTACAATTGACTGCCTCTTTCCAATATTGTGTTTTCGAGCAAGACATTGCTTCATTAAATGTTTGAGGCTCATTTTCCAACAAGAATGTCAAAAAATTCAGCCCAAAGGAAGTATTTTTTCTATGACGTTTACTACGTCTTGGATTCACCTCTTTAGGTGTACTTTCTATTGCTTCTTGTAATGACCCGGCTGGTAGTTTTTAGAATTAGCACCCTGATCCCCTATTAACTGCTTCCCCGTTATCTATTTCTGCTATTGTGACTTGCGGGGATGATTCGTTTTGAGTTTCGGAGTGTTTTGGGACACTTAGTCCTTAAATGGGAGCTTAAGTCTTAAGATTTAGACCATAGTCAGAACAGTGTGAAGACGGTTTCGGAATGGAATTCCGTCAATTCCGTTAGCTCTGTTGGGTGATTTTGGGCTTAGGGACGTGTCCAGGTTGTGTTTTGGAGATCTGTAGCTTATTTAGGCTTGAAATGGGAAAAGTTAAATTTTGGAGATTCGGACTTAGTGGAACTTTTGATATCGGGGTTGGAATCCAATTCTGAAGCGGTACTTCTGAGAGCTCTGAACGGGTTGTCATGATGCTATGAACGATTGTTCCGCAGTATTGATATAATGGTAGGACGTTTGCCTACGTGTCGGGGCAGTGAATGACTTGAAGGGAAGGTTACTTGGTGCATTGCAGTGTTATCAATGTCCGTTTGAGATACCAAGTCAGGGAGTAGCTCCGTATGGTGATTCTGGAGTTGGGAGCGCAATCGGAAGTGAATTCGGAGGTCCGTGGGTCATTTTGGAGTCATTTCGCTAAAGATTAAAATTTGAAGGTTTTTGAGATGCTTGACCGGAAGTGGACTTTTTGATATCGGGGTCGGAATCCGATTCCGGAGGTTGGAGTAGGTCCGTAATGTCAAATATGACTTGTGCGCAAAATTTGAAGTCAATCGGACGTGATTTGATAGGTTTAAACATCGAAAGTAGAAGTTTGAAATTCAAAAGTTCATAAAGCTTGGATTGGAGGTCGATTCTTGGTCTTAGCGTTGTTTGATATGATTTGAGTCCTTGAACAAGTCCGTAATGTGTTTTGGGACTGGTGGTATGATTGGTTGGGGTTCCGGGGGCCTCGGGTGGATCCCGGGTGGTTAACGGATCGAAAATGGAATTTTGAGAGGTGCTGAAGCTGCTGCTTCTGTCATAACCGCACCTGCGGTTGCGGGACCGCAGATGTGAGACCGCAGAAACGGTCCATCTACCACTGAAGCGGCCTAAGGCCAGGCAGCCCAAGACTGCAGATGCGGCCCTAAATCCGCAGGAGCGGAACCGTAAAAGCGGTGGGCCTGTCCGCAGAAGCGGCCCAGACCGCAGAGGCGGTCTTCTTTCCGCAGAAGCGCCAATCGCAGGTGCGGCCCAGGACCGCACATGCGGAAACCGCAGGAGGCAGTGGCCTTCATTATTTCGGCGTCTAGGCCGATTTTGTTCATTTTCACTCATTTCTTGGGCGATTTTG
>NW_017686944.1:0-835 GCF_001879085.1 Nicotiana attenuata | reverse complement strand
ATGACCCCCCATACTACTTGGTCCCTTTAAAGGGACACGGGTTTTAGCACGGGTGGGTGCTAAAGGGAGGTCACTATTAAAGGGATGATGGGTGCATTGAGGATGTAGGGCAGGCTATGTGTGCCCAATGTAGAGGTTTTGCGTGAGTTGATCCTTCAAGAGTCTCATAGCTCGCGGTACTCTATTCATTCGGGTGCTGCGAAGATGTATCAGGACTTGAGGCAGCATTATTGGTGGCGTAGGATGAAGAAACACATAGTGGAGTATGTTGCTCGGGGTCTAAATTGCCAGCAGGTGAAGTATGAGCATCAACGACCGGGTGGATGTTACCGGGATAAAACGAAAGTGCCACTGGGAAGGCAGTAAAAATATCAGTTCAGAAGCAACCATACAAGCACAAGGGCATGGAAGTAAGCAACTACGGATGATTATAGGCAAGTAAGGACATCAAAAAGGTCCGTAATAAGCTCACATCTTTACAAGAGTCAAGGGTTCTCCCTAAGTACTACAACGAAAGACTAGCTGAGGAGATAAGAAAGAAGGCTTCAACCTAAGCACAACAACCTAAAGAGGAAATGGTCGTGTAACAACAATCTCGCAACAACATTATAAGCATTCCAAAGGAAAGTGGCACATACCGTGGCTAATGAGCGGGAAGTAAGAATTAAAATAATATTCGAGATCATATGAGTTGTATGAAAACTCTGGCAAGTGTGGGCACTAAGATAAGCTAAGTATGGACGCAACAAGGGGACAGAAAGACCAGGAAAAGTAATAGCCTATGTTGAAAGAAAGCTAAGATGGAACGAAAGAATTATTTGATCAATGATCTAGA
>NW_017686943.1:0-6200 GCF_001879085.1 Nicotiana attenuata | reverse complement strand
TATGCTTTTTATGTTACAACAAGAATTTCCCCCGACAAGCCATATATGTTATTACCACAGCTGTTCCAATTGCATCAATTACCATTTCCTTCCATCATTGTTTCACAATTCTTACCACATAGCACATTCACAATCACAGACTTGGTTCATTGCCAATTACTTACATCATTATATCAAGAGACATAACCACGAACACTAAACCATACCAATCACGAGAATTTCACAGACAACCCACGTAGAGATCACATACCAAACACTCAAACACCAAACAAGCTGATTTTACAAAGGTCGAAGTTAGCCATACATACCTGGAGCCGAATTCCCTTTTAATTTCTACTTCCAACTTCACCAGAAAGCCTAGCAACGTCAATCTAGTGCACAAATTAACACATATTTCTTAGAATCAAAGTTCCTAATCACTACCCGAACACATTTAGATTATCAACCCTCCTTTGTACAATCCTTTACTCCTACCCAATCCCTCTTACCAGATTTTAGGTTTTAAAAGACATGCATGAATATTTCAACCTCTAATATCAAGAATCAATGCATGAGACTTCCCCCCCCCCCAATTAAGCCTGAAAATTAATGAAAATGGGTTAGGGATTTTACCTGCAAGAATGAGGATGAAGACACTCACTTTGATATTTCCTGGCCCGGTTAGTTTTGAAGAATGAATTTGAAGAAGATGAACTCTCTCTCAAGAAACCCTCCTCTCTCTCTCTTATTTTTGTTCAGAAAATGGTTAAATGAGGGTTGGGTGTTTATTAAAAGGGGTCGGTTTAAAATTAGAAATTAGGAGTCCCGAGTCAGGTTTGCGGTCGCACTTTGCGATCGCAGAAACGAAATGCGGTCCGCAGAATGGACCGCAAAAAGTGTTCCAAAAACCTGATTCCACTATTTGGGTATGCGACGGAAATGCGGTCCGCATACACGGTTTGTGGTCGCATAATGCACCGCATTTTGTACCTCAAATTTGACGGACACATTGACTCACTTTGCGATGGAAATGCGGTCCGCATATTAGTTATGCGGTCGCATAATGGACCACATTTTGACCTTAATTTTAACCAAACCACTGACTCATTATGCGGCAGAAATGCGGTCCGCATCCTTGATTTGCGACCGCATTCTAGACCGCAAAATAGCACATTTCTGGAAAACTTGATTCTTTGATTTTTAAATACTTAGATCAGTACAAAAGGGTCCGAACCGCGGCGTTACACATTCCTAACACATATTCGGAACTTGACACTATGAGCTACTAGGTTTTGAGCACAAATTTTTACGGGGCCTTACATCCTCCCCCACTTAAAATCATTCGTCCTCGAATGAGGATCTTGAAAATCAGTTGGTTTTTGAAAACATGATATGCAGACTCCCAATTTTCACTAACTCCCATATTTTTAAAAAATTTTGCCAGAGTTTCCTTTGTAATTTAGACATATCTACCTGTCAGAGAGCCCCCGAAACACAATTCCAAGCACCATTACACAATTACAACTATCCCTACAGCCAGTATACAATTCACTACCTCGACAATTGCACATATTCAATCACTTGCGACATTTTGCACATAAATTAGTCACTTTAATGAGTCCCACATAATTTAACCGCTTCGACATATTACAGGCAAATAAATAAATCATTATCAATCTACACTACCATTAGTTGCTTACTTATAACATGAGTCTTTATAAAACTTTCATTTACCAAAAAGAGATTCACATGACTTAAATAATCACAACATGTACAATTCTTACACCACTAGAGGGATTTCAATAGTAAATCATTTAGGAAGAAAAGATGGGGTGTCTTTGCACCAATTTGGACACCATATCAATTTGTTTAGGGATAAGAGTTCGCACGATTACTACTAGACTTGCTCAAACAGATGGGGATATTTTTCCTTCATTTATTTTTCCGCTTCCCACATGGCTTCCTCAACTCGTTGACTTCGCCATAACACTTTCGCTGAAGCAACTTCCTTGTTTCTCAATTTACGGACTTGCCTATCAAGGATAGAAATCGGAACTTCTTCATACGACAACTCTTCATTAACCTCGATGGTCTCGACTGGCACAATGGTGGATGGATCTCCAATCACTTTCTTCAACATGGACACATGGAACGCCGGGTGCACTAATGACACTTCGGGAGGCAATTCCAGCCTACAAGCCACCTGCCCTACCCTCTGAGCAATCCGATACGGCCCGACATACCTAGGACTCAACTTCCCCTTTTTCCAGAATCGCATGACTCCCTTCATAGGAGATACCCTCAAGAACACCCAATCATCAACTTGAAATTCCAATTCCCTTTGACGAACGTCCGCATAGGATTTCTGGCGACTCTGCGCAGTTTTCATCCTTTCCTGAATAAGTTTAACTTTCTCCATAGCTTGGTGCACAAGGTCTGGCCCTATCAATTCTGCTTCACCCACTTCAAACCATCCAATCAGAGACCTACACCTACTTCTGTACAATGCCTCAAATGGGGTTATCTGAATGCTAGCATGAAAGCTGTTATTGTAAGCAAATTCTATAAGCGGTAAGTGATCATCCCAATTACCTTTGAAATCCAAGACACAAGCCCGCAACATATCTTCAAGTGTTTGAATAGTTCGTTCTGCTTGACCGTTAGTCTGAGGATGGAAAGTTGTGCTGAGATTCACCTGAGTACCCAAACCTTGCTGAAATTTCTTCCAAAAATTAGTTGTGAACTAGGCCCCTCGATCTGAGATAATAGAAAGTGGAGTGCCATGAAGCCTTACTATCTCCTTGATATATAGCTTAGCATACTGTTCTGCAGTATCAGTGGACTTGACTGGCAAGAAGTGGCATGATTTGGTGAGTCGATCCACTATTACCCAAATTGAGTCGAATTTACGCTGAGTGCGAGGTAACCCCACCACGAAGTCCATGTTGATCATTTCCCATTTCCACATTGGTATTTCCATAAGCTGAGTTAATCCACCAGGCCTCTCATGCTCCGCTTTTACCTGCTTACAATTCGGACACTTAGATACAAAGTCCGCCACACCCCTCTTCATGCCGTTCCACCAATAATTCTCCTTGAGATCATGATACATTTTCGTAGAACCTTGGTGCACAGAATATGAGTCTCCGCCATGACCCTCTTCCGAAGCTTATCCACATCCGGAACACATAGCCTACCTTGACATCGCAATACACCATCTTCGCCGCCGAGTGAAAATGCCGAAGTCTTGTTATTCAAAACTGCTTCCTTCATCTGAGCCAATGCTGGATCCATAAACTGCTTTTCCTTGACTTCTGCTACAAGTACGATTCTGCCCCATTATGCACCATAACATCCCCCTCGTCCGAGGCCAAAATGGAAACCCCAAGACTGGCCAATTGATAAACCTCCCGTGCCAAGGGCCTTTGATCCGCTCCCACATGAGCCAAACTGCCCATAGACTTCCGACTGAGGGCATCGGCCACCACATTCGCCTTCCCTGGATGGTACAAAATACTCATATCATAATCTTTGAGCAATTCTAACCACCATCGCTGCCTAAAATTCAATTCCTTCTGCTTGAACAAATACTGGAGACTCTTGTTGTCTGAAAACACATCCACATGGACCCCATTAAGATAATGCCGCCATATTTTCAAAGCAAACACAACTGCTGCAAGCTCCAAATCATGCGTCGGATAATTCTTCTCGTGATTCTTGAGCTGCCTCGAAGCATACGCTATAACCTTCCTATGTTGCATAAGCACACACCCCAAACCAACCCTAGAGGCATCGTAATAAACCACAAATCCTTCCGTGCCTTCCGGCAAGGTCAATATTGGTACCGAGGTCAACCTTGACTTCAATTCCTGAAAACTTTTCTCACAAGCGTCAGACCATTGGAACTTAGCTGCTTTCTGCGTCAACTTAGTCAATGGGGAGGCGAGGGTAGAGAATCCCTCCACAAACCTCCGATAATACCCCGCTAAACCCAAGAAGCTACGAATCTCCGTCGGTATCGTGGGTCTAGGCCAATCTTTCACTGCTGCAATCTTCTGGGGGTCTACCTGAATCCCTTCACTAGAAACAACATGACCCAAAAAGGCGACGGACTCCAACCAAAACTCACATTTCGAAAATTTAGCATACAACTGGTGTTGATGAAGAGTCTGCAAAACTGCCCTGAAGTGACCGGTATGATCCTCCCGGCTCTGTGAATAAACAAGGATGTTGTCAATGAAAACAATCACGAAGGAGTCTAGAAATGGCTTGAAGACCCGATTCATAAGATCCATATAAGCTGTCAGGGCATTGGTTAGCCCAAAAGACATGACCAAGAACTCAAAGTGACCATAGTGGGTTCTGAAAGCGGTCTTGGGAATATCCTGCTCCCTAATCTTCAATTGGTGATACCCGGACCGTAGATCAATTTTGGAGGAGAACCTTGCACCTTGCAATTGGTCGAACAAGTCATCTATCCGAGGAAAGGGATATTTATTCTTGATGGTGACTTTGTTGAGCTGCCGATAATCAATACACATCCGGAGCGACCCATCCTTCTTCCTGACAAAGAGAACCGGAGCACCCCACGGCGACACACTCGGCCGTATAAAACCCTTTTCTAACAAATCCTTCAGCTTCTCCTTTAACTCCCTTAACTCTGCTGGAGCCATTCTGTACGGTGGAATAGATATTGGCTGCGTATCTAGCAATACATCAATCCCGAAATCAATCTCTCTATCTGGCGGAATCCCTGGAAGCTCGTCCGGAAACACTTCAAGAAACTCATTCACGACTGGCACGGACTCGGGGGTAGACACTTCTGAAGTGGTGTCCACCACCCGGACCAAATGATAGATACACCCCTTCTTGATCATCTTCGACGCCTTAAGGTAGGAAATAAACCTACCCTTCGGCACCACACCATTCCCCTTCCACTCAATAACCGGCTCAATAGGGAACTCGATTCTCATGACTCTCGTTCGGCAGTCATGTTTAGCAAAGCACGAATAAAGCCAGTCCATACCTATAATCACATCAAAATCCACCATTCGAAGCTCGATTAGATCGGCCGTGGTAACACGTCCACATACCGTGACAACACAATTCCTATAAACTCGCGAGGCTATGATAGAATCACCAACCGGAGTCGATACGGAGAACGGCTCATGAAGTTGTTCGTGTTCTATCCCAAAACTTGAAGCAATGAATGGGGTGACATAAGACAAAGAGGACCCCGGAACTTGACATTATGAGCTACTAGGTTTTGAGCACAAATTTTTACGGGGCCTTACATTAATTACCTAATAAGTGGATAAAGACTAAAATTTCCCACCCCCACCCCTACCCCCACGTGGTAGCATGCCACTCTTTGAACTCTTAGTCATTTTGGCTAGGTCGCAAAGTGATGTGTTAATCATATAACGCTTCCTTTCTAATATCTTGAACACAAAACAATACATCAAATTCATAAAAAATTCCTTACCAAAACTCTACAATCAGTTCAAAAACACAACAGCAACGTGATTTTCAAGCAATTCCTACAAGACATTTCCTTTGTAGCTTTTTCAATACAAAGATCAGATGTAAGCTTTGCACAATATTAACATGAATCTTTACAAATTCCTACAAAGGAATGCTACAACAGAACGCTAGAATTCCTACAAGTCTCAACAATTCCAAAAGAATTATTTACACATTAGCAACGTAAGATTTTGCGGTTCTAAAGGATTACGGTGCAATCTTTTCCATAAACATCATACGGATTTTCCCTACTCCGGGTATGTTAAGGCTATCCCTTATTTCCTTTTGGCATAATCCATACAATACAAACGAAACGAGCAAATGCACAACTTCCATAAATGACTCCATTCATAGAAGTACTAGAGGTCCTATGTCTTGATTCCCATATGTCTTACTATTCTATCATTTGTTCATGGGTCTCAGAATACGTAAGTCGATAATGTTTATTTCATGATATTAATCATAGGCATAATGGTCTTATGACGTTCCGATGGATTTTATTAACGAACTTCTCATGCATTGCATTCATTATACATGTAAATTGAACCATGACCAGATGGCGTTATATACGCATATATATGTATGTATGTATGTATGTATGTATGTATGTATGTATATGGGATATGGGAAAAGGTTTACGGTGTTATATACGCACCACCACCTGATCAGCTGGTATACGTTAATGATGTTGCCCACAG
>NW_017686942.1:4971-6200 GCF_001879085.1 Nicotiana attenuata | reverse complement strand
AAAGTTTATAGTATAGCGTACCAACTTTGGTCGCAATTTTCTAGATTTTAAAATATAATATTTCGTATACAGACCAAAGTTGGTCGACTACTTTATAATTAATAATAAATAAAAAAACGAATTTACACAAATGAGACCAACTTTGGTCGCAAAATATATAAAATTAAAATAATATAGCGACCAAAGTTGGTCGCCAATGTCTTTACCGGAATATTTGGTCCTTTGACTTGAGAGACCAAAGTTGGTCGCTAATTAGCAACCAACTTTGGTCCCTAAGGTAAAGGGACCAGCTTAATATCGACCAGGCACGTTTGGTCGCTTTTTCGCCAATAAGCGACCAACACTGATCGCTTTTTGTGGTCGTTTTTTTCCGGATTTCTAGTAATGATACTCTCATGTTGAGGACAACAAGGACAAAAGTTTGTGGGAGAGAGTTTATTAATACGTATGGTTTTTGTTTTTTGTATAATCACTATTAATCCAATTAATTCGAATTAGTGTTGTTTAAGGTTATTTAATAAGATTTTTTCATTCACATGGGTCCATCGACCACATTCCTTGGTGGTTAGTTAATAGGGCAGTGAATACCTATGATTCAGTGAGCAATTACAGTGAGTATAACATACAATAAATTCAAAAGGAAGCTGCGGATGAAGATCAAGATGAAAATAACAATCGTGAGAGCACATTGAGAAGATCATAATTCCACCAGTTAACTAAAGAGATAAAGCTTTTCTTCGTCTTCTATTTATTGAATTCGTACAAAAAGTACGGAAAATGAACATGGAGAATACTCATTGATATAAATAAATAGTAGAAATAGTTATTGGGGGACGACCTGAAATTGAAGATTCTACGTTTGACATGTACATAAAAAAGACAGTACATAAAATAGAGTAAAGAAACGATGTTGAATGTTTTAGTGAGAAGGCATTTATAATGAAAGGTTTTATGTTTGTGCTTTATATGATTGATAAAATTTAATTTTATATGTATATACATGAATTTTCTAATCGCTTCTATCTTCATTAAACTTACACAAATGATATATATTTTATATTTAGTACTATTTATTTTTTATGACCGCGCGAGCGCGGATTAATTTACTAGTTCAAAATTAAACTTCCTATAGTACACAAGTATGTTCACATAGTGAATATTATTGTCAATTCAACCTTTTTGCAAGCATCTTCTTTATCTTCCTACTCAATGTACATGAATGATCATGA
>NW_017686942.1:0-1296 GCF_001879085.1 Nicotiana attenuata | reverse complement strand
GTTATACATAAAGATATGGATGTAAGACCTGTAAGTTTGAAGAATTTCAGAACTACTATATATTGGCTTGATATGTATTTTCTTTGAAGTAAATCATTTTCGGTAAAAGTTGATATATACGATTTTATATGGTTATGATAATTTTTAAATTATATACATGGCATGTGGGAGTTTATAAATAAGGTTTTATTTATTATAAGATAGATAGTATTTTATCATAAGAAAAGTGATACCTTTTTCCGTTTTGAGAATTTATAGTACAAAAAAATTTCTTTATAGTAAAAGAAATTGATACATGGTCATGGTGTTTGCCTCTCTACTCCAATTCTTAACTAACAATAACTCAGAGGTTCAAGCTACCCTAAAAGGTATCCCTTGGTGTTGCAATCACAACTATTCTAATCTAACTTTAGAGTTAGATTCACTACTGGTGGTCAACATGACTTTGGGAAAGTTCAAAATTCCAGATATAAGACAAAGTGCATCAATTTGGCATCAAAATTAAACGTTATTTCAGAGAAGGAAATGAGGTTGTGTAATGACCCGATCGATCGTGTTCAGTTTTTGCATTTCGCTCGCCAGTTCTCGGGCATGACTAGCCCCGTGTGCTGTATTATTACTTATGTAAAGTTTTGGTTTTCAGGATAATAGGAATAGATTTGGAAGAACAATTCTCAGTTTGAAGCTTTAAATTTGAAAGGTTTGACCAGGTTTTGAATTTCTAGTATTCGATCTCGGATTTGGATTTTTATGCTTTTTATGATTTGGACGTGGGAGCGTGTCCGGCATGTATTTTGGCGGTCCGTGGTAGATTTAGGCTTGATTGGCGAAATTGAAAATTTGGCATTTTCTGGTCGGCAGTGGCAATTTTGATATCGGGGTCGAAATGGAATTCCGGAAAGTGAAGTAGGTCCGTTGTGTCATTTGTGACGTGTGTGCAAAATTTCAGGTCAATCGGACGAGGTTTGATAGACTTTTTAATCAAATTCAAAATTCAAAAAGTTTTGGAATTCTTAGGCTTGAATCCAAGGGTGATTCGATGTTTTGATGTTGTTTTGAGGGTTCTGAAGGTTGGAGCAAGTTTGAATGATATTATGGGATGTGTTAGCATGTTTGGTTGAGGTCCCGAGGGCCTCGGGTGAGTTTCGGGGTGGTTTCGGACAATTTCTAGGCTATTTCTAGTTGGTGGTTTTTGGCTTCAGGGGTGTACAGTGCGTTAGCATAGATCTGGCCATGTTAGCATAGAGAAAATTTGGAAAAAATGGAACTGTGCTACGCGATTGCGTAAAGTCTTCA
>NW_017686941.1:5430-6200 GCF_001879085.1 Nicotiana attenuata | reverse complement strand
GCTTCAATTTGAAAATGGTGTTCAAGCTGCCGCAGACGAGGGAGAAAAGAAGAAACTAACCCAGGAAAATGAGGCTCTTAAGGCTCAGATACCGGCAGATGAAAATAGCTGCCAACAACCAAGAAAGAAGTCGGGCTGATGAAAGGTTGATAAGCGGACTAAAAAAGAAAGTCCTCGAATGCTAAGAAGACTTGGAAAAATCCGAAAAGAGTATAACAAAAATCCGGGCGCAGTGGGCAAAGAAAGCAGAAGAACGGACCCAATTTGTGCAACAAATGAAGAGACATTATGAAGGGACTATTACTAATCTGAGGAGAAAAGTGAATATTCTTGAGGATGAGGCAGCCAAACAGGTTAAAGATTTCAAAGCTGATAGGGAGCACTGTTATGCTCTGATGGCTCAAATGGAGGAAGAAATACAGAACCTGCAAAATCAACACCTTCATGACTCTCAAGTGTTATAAGCCCGGAACCGGCAGATAGGGCGGTTGGTTCAGGAAAAGGGCAGAATTAGGGAAAGAATCAGAGCCGTCGCTGACTACATTACCATGAAGTGCCAAATGTGCGAGAACATGACTCGCACCACTTTCTATGCTGCAGTGATGACTTTCGTCCGCCGAGTTATGAATGATTTGGAGCAACTACAAGGGGGTCTCGCACATAGGCCCGCGGCGAGGCCGATTGACGCCCGCGGGCCCACGTATTGAAGCCTTAACTGTACTCTTGATTTTTAAACGTCAATCGAGTCTGTATTTGTTTTACTTTGTAGT
>NW_017686941.1:0-792 GCF_001879085.1 Nicotiana attenuata | reverse complement strand
GGGTTTAGCTAGACATAATTAAAGAAGAAACAGTAGAAATAGATGATGAAATGAACATAATAATTGATTACTACTTAAAATCTATGATATTCAAGAGTAGAATTGCCAAATTAGGCCACAAAGTACTTCTCACGAGTGCAGCTCTCGTTCCGTAGTTAAAATCTGACCTAAAATAATCTCTCGCAAACCCTTTGAGCCGGTTACTCTTCTTTGATTACCCTCTTTGGAACCCCAAAGTACTACAAAGGAAAAAGAAGGAAAGAAAAAAGAAAGAAAAAGAGAAAAAAATGAAAAA
This sequence comes from Nicotiana attenuata, assembly GCF_001879085.1. Classification (NCBI taxonomy): domain Eukaryota; kingdom Viridiplantae; phylum Streptophyta; class Magnoliopsida; order Solanales; family Solanaceae; genus Nicotiana; species Nicotiana attenuata. Next base: position 497 of record NW_017686941.1, on the reverse strand, counting down.
AAAATGAATGAAAGATGAAAAAAAAATGAAAAAATGATGAAAAAAAAGAAGAAGAGAGAAAAAAGAAAACAAAACAAAAACAACAAAAACAAAATGTTTTCCTGAACTACGTCTGACTTGATTCCGAAAGGATACGTAGGCAGCCTTTCTCTAGGGTTCAGTCACACCAAAACAAAAATCTCAATTTCCCCAAAAAGTGAAACTGGGGCAGATGATATAATGGCTCGGCCATGAGCCCACCAAAATGGTAATTCCATCCAAGATTCTTTTTACCTAAAACCCTTGTCCAAGTCCTTCCGATCAATTGGCAAAGGCGTGGGAATTGAAAATATCATTGTTGGAATCTGATGCAATCAAATTGAGAGAAATAAAATGAGAGAGTCTTATCGGTGAAAACCTACGGGCACCATAAGGCGACGGTGAGTAGAGAAATTGAAAATGAGAGAGTCCGCTTAGTGAAAACTCGTAAAGAGCATTATCGAGCGACGGTAAGAAGA
>NW_017686940.1:5382-6200 GCF_001879085.1 Nicotiana attenuata | reverse complement strand
GTATAGTTATTAGATTAGTAAGAAATAGAGTACGAAAACTTAACTTACAATTGATTTGGAAGAAGACTTGTTCTTGAAAATCGCTAAGTGTGTTTGGTTGAGAAAATATGAAAAAGGGTTCAAAATCGTTCAAGTGTAAAATTGCAGGTACTCAGATGTGGGAATTGCGAATACGGGAATTGCAAAAAAAGTTTGGAAAATGCAAATAGGCCTGTGAATTGCGAAAAATGTTTGGGAAATGCGAACCTGGGAATTGCGAAAAAAGTTTGGGAAATGCGAACAAGCCTGGGAATTGCGAAAAATGTTTGGGAAATGCGAACCTGGGAATTGCAAAGAAAGTTTGGGAAATGCGAACAAGCCTGGTAATTGCGAAAAAATGTTTGGGAAATGCGAAGTTTGCAGGCCTACAATTCCTTAAGTCCAAAATTTCACCCCGTGGCCTATCCAAAACTCACCCGGGTCCTCGGGGCTCCAAACCAAATATACACATAACCTCAAAAACATCCTACGACTTATTCGTGCGATCAAATTGCCAAACTAACATCATAAAAATTGAATTGAACCTCAAAATCCAAGAATTCTTTCAAACTTCATAAAACATCAAATTTTCCAATTTAGGTCCGAATCACGTCAAACGGCATTCCGTTTTTCACCAAATTTTACAGAAACATCTTAAATCATATATAAGACCTGTACCGGGCGCCGGAACAAAAATACGGGCCCGATACCAACACGTTCTAATCAAATTTCATTTCAAATTTTCTTAAATAATTTCAGAAAATAATTTCTTTTAAAAATTCATTTCTCGGGCTCGGGAC
>NW_017686940.1:0-875 GCF_001879085.1 Nicotiana attenuata | reverse complement strand
CGAGGTTCGAACCAAAACCCGATTACCCATTCCCCCACGAACTCAAATATATAATTTATTTTGAAATCGGACCTCAAATTGAGGTCCAAATCCCCAATTTTTGAAAAACCTAGGTTCTACTCAAAACACCCAATTTCCCCATGAAAATCTTTGACTTTAGGTTGAAATCATGTTAAAAGATGTTAATGATTGAAAGAAATGAGTAAAAACTAACTTACAATTGATTTGGAAGAAGACTTGTTCTTGAAAAATCGCCTAAGTGTGTTTGGGTTTGAGAAAATATGAAAAATGGGGTTCAAAATCGTTTAAGTGTAAAATTGCATGTCTCAGATGTGGGAATTGCGAATACGGGAATTGCGAAAAAAAGTACCATATTGCTCTTTTGTCAAACTGTGCACTGCTCGACCTTACTCTTGAGTAGCACCTTCAACATCTTCGATGCTTCATCCTTCACATGGCGCACCAAACACATCTGCAGCATATCATTTGCCTTTATTGAATCTGGAGTGTTGTGAACTCTGTGGTGAGTTTTGTGGATAGTCATGCAGCTTGTAACATTTGTCCTTGGAATGCCCTGGCCTATATGAGGGTAGCTCCTCATAAACGCACTATTCCTAGTGTTGTTATTTGTCTGCTGATTATAGTTCGTTTTGAATTTATTATATCCATTTCCATTTGTGTTCCTGAAATTGTTGTTACCGGTTCCACTTGTATTTAAGGTTGTGGACTCCATAAGTAGTTCACTCTGAGGCCTCATCTCCCTTTTTTTTTCTTCTTGAATTGAGGATGGAAAAAAAGCTTAGTGCTAAGGAAGACAGTGGGTTCATCATAAGGATACTGCCTCTCACTATTGTGTATACCTCATTTTGTCCCAT
>NW_017686939.1:3693-6200 GCF_001879085.1 Nicotiana attenuata | reverse complement strand
GCTGAAATTTGAAATGTATTCCCTTGTTCTCCAGGTGGGCGCCTGATTGCGACAAAATAAACAAACAAAGAAAATTTTCTGGCCCAGTTTGGTAACTGGATACAGCGTGTTATCAAATATTAAAAATTAAAGCTAAAATTGAATTGCACTTCCCTTGTTCTCTAGGTGGGCGCCTGACTGCTGAAATTTAAAATGCATTCCCTTGTTCTCCAGGTGGGCGCCTGATTGCTGAAACTTGAAATGTATTCCCTTGTTCTCCAGGTGGGCGCCTGACTGCAACAAAATAAACAACAAAGAAAATTTCTGCCCCTGTTCCAATCAAAGAAAAATTTGTTAATGTAAAATGGTGGTTAGCTGCTGGCATTCTTGTTGGCCATGCTCCCGCTTCCGACTTTGCTCTGACTTGCGTCTTTGGACTTGCTTTGACTTGCCACGATTTCCAATTGACTTTCAACCCTCTGATCTTGATGACCCACATGCTTTACCTCGTATTACTGTTTGGTGTTTCTGTTCCCTTCTTTTGGACCTTGCTTCTCCCTCACAACCATCTGATTATTCCACTGATTTTCATTGGTCCTCCATGTTTTACTCTCTTTTGACATGTCCCCACCTTGTTGTGCCATCTAACTGGGAAGCTAGTAGTTAACTTTGACATCCTTCTTTTGTTTTTGAATAGAACTGACACTAAAGCACCTTATAGACAGACTTCAAGAGAATGAAATGCAATGACCTCGAAGGTTTAGAGGGTAGAAAAAACTCTGAAAACGAATGAGTTGTAATGAAGAGAAAAAGGATAGGACTTATCTGAGCGGAAAGGCTGGTTCCATTGATTGTGCCATGCATTTTGGATTCCAGCCTAGTCTGTCCAACCAATCAATTATCAATTACCACATTTGTTGTATCATACTTTCACGCCCGACTCTCACCAAACCCAAACCTTGTTTGTTTCGCCACGTTTCAAACAACTTTCAACCACAGACTTCTTTCATTTGCCCAACTGAAAAACTCACTTTCGCCTTACGGTGCCCGTGAGGGTTTTCACCAATAAGACTCTTTTATTTTAATATCTCTCAAACTCACCTCGCCTTACGGTGCCCGTGAGGGTTTTCACCAATAAGACTCTCTCATTTTCATTTCTCTCAACTCACATCGCCCTATGGTGCCCGTGAGGGTTTTCACCGATAAGACTCTCTCATTTTATCATTTTCCTTCTGTCACCAGAGTGTTGTCTCCAACATGAGTCGCTTTACCTGCCCGTATTGACATTTCTTGAAATTGATCAGAAGGTCTTTTTTGGACCGTAATGTGGCTTTTGGATGGGTTTTAGAAAGAAAGGTATAAAAGCTCAAAATAATTCAAATGTGGATTTAACATTACAACTTTCAGAATCATATCTCTTGCAACAACCATAACTTCTGCCCCAGTTTCCTTCTTGGGGATTCTTGGATTTTTCTTCTGTTGTGACTGAACCTCAGTGAGGCTGCCTACGTACCCTTTCGGGATCAAGTCAAACGTAGTTTTGGCCATAGGATCGCTTCATCGTTGCGATGTTTCTATTCTTCTTTTCTTTTTCCATTCTTTCTTTTCCTTTTCTTTGTTTTTGTTCTCTTTGTTTTCATTTTTTTTTTGCTTCTTTTTTTTCTTTATTTGTCCTTTTTCTTTTCTTGCATTCCCCACTTGATTTCCCCGTTCGATTCTCAAGTTTTGTTGTTGATTCCGAAAGAGGGATACGAAAGAAAATTTAATATGGCTCAAAGGGATAACAAAGGATAAAGTGTTTGGATAGCAGAACAAAATGCCTTCATCATTTCAATCTCAAAACATGCCAAATACAATCAGGTACACAAAGATAAAGAAAATCATACATAATATCTCTTGACTGCATCAGAATTGATAGCCATTTCTACACATTTTCCTTCCACGTCCGTTAGATATAAAGCGCCATTGGACAAAACTCTGGTTACAACAAATGGCCCTTGCCAGTTTGGGGCGAACTTTCCTTTTGCCTCAGCCCAATGAGGTAGGATACGTCTCAGCACCAACTGTCCTACTTCGAACTTCCGCGGACGCACCTTCTTGTTATATGCTCTCGCCATTATCTGTTGGTACAATTGACCGTGACACACTGCTGCCAGTCGCTTCTCATCAATCAAACTTAGTTGTTCCAGGCGGGCTTTAACCCATTCATCATCATCAATCTCTGCCTCTGCGATGATTCGGAGGGACGGGATCTCAACCTCTGCGGGTATTACTGCTTCGGTTCCATACACCAATGAGTAGGGAGTCGCTCCTACTGAAGTGCGGACAGTAGTGCGATAACCTAACAAGGCAAAAGGTAACTTTTCATGCCATTGCCTTGACCCTTCTACCATTTTCCGAAGTATTTTCTTGATATTCTTGTTAGCTGCTTCGACTGCCCCATTTGCCTTAGGACGATATGGAGTGGAATTGCGGTGCATGATCTTAAACTGCTGACATGTCTCGGCCATCAAATGACTATTGAGATT
>NW_017686939.1:0-476 GCF_001879085.1 Nicotiana attenuata | reverse complement strand
GAAATGTATTCCCTTGTTCTCCAGGTGGGCGCCTGATTGCGACAAAATAAACAAACAAAGAAAATTCTCTGCCCCAGTTTGGTAGCTGGATACAGCATGTTATCAAATATTAAAAATTAAAGCTAAAATTGAATTGCACTTCCCTTGTTCTCCAGGTGGGCGCCTGACTGCTGAAATTTAAAAATGCATTCCCTTGTTCTCCAGGTGGGCGCCTGATTGCTGAAACTTGAAATGTATTCCCTTGTTCTCCAGGTGGGCGCCTGACTGCAACAAAATAAACAACAAAGAAAATTTCTGCCCCTGTTCCAATCAAAGAAAAATTGTTAATGTAAAATGGTGGTTAGCTGCTGGCATTCTTGTTGGCCATGCTCCCGCTTCCGACTTTGCTCTGACTTGCGTCTTTAGACTTGCTTTGACTTGCCACGATTTCCAATTGACTTTCAACCCTCTGATCTTGATGACCCACATGCTTTACC
>NW_017686938.1:5402-6200 GCF_001879085.1 Nicotiana attenuata | reverse complement strand
ACGTAGTTCAGGCAATAAAAACTACGTTCGTTGTTGCGATCTTTCCTTTTCTTTCACTTTTCTTTTCTTTCCTTTCATTTCTTTTCTTTTCCTTTTCTTTTCTTTTCTTTTCTTTTCTTTTTTTTTTCTTTTTCTTTTTCTTTTCTTTTTCTTTTTCTTTTTCTTTTTCTTTTTCTTTTTCTTTTTCTTTTCCCTTTTTTTTCATTTTTCTTCTCTCTCTCTTTTCACTGTTCCCTTCTCCCTTTCCTTCACTTACTTTCCAGGCTTGTGTTTACGAACCTTGTTATTGATTCCAGAAGAGGGGTATGAAAGAAAATACATAAGGCTCAAAGGGGGTAACAAAGGATAAAGTGTTTAGATAGCAGAACAAAATACCTTCGTCATTCCAATCTTCAAAACATGCCAAGTACAAACAAATGCAATTAAGCAAAACAGGGAAAACATTCGTAACATCTTGATTATATCAGACTTGATAACCATATCCGCACATTTGCCTCCTACATCTGTTGAATACAAAGCACCATTGGACAACACTCTCACTTTCCTTACCATGAACGGCCCCCTGACAGTTGGGCAAACTTGCCTTTGGCTTCAACCTGATGCGGCAGGATGCGTTTCAATAGTATTTCTTTATGTTCTATCTGACCCCAGTTTCGCTTGTCTTGGGCACGAAGTGATCTCAAAATGCCTTTACCTATTTCCCTTGAACATTGTTTCATTGCTTCATTACTAAACTGACTTCTTCTTTGTTTTTTTTTTTTAAATAGGCTTGGAAATTATGCGTGCATGTCACGTCAC
>NW_017686938.1:0-2725 GCF_001879085.1 Nicotiana attenuata | reverse complement strand
ATGCAGAAACGAACTACAGACTCCACCATCCCTATTCCATTTTAAACGAAAATACAGACTCAATCAACTAACTGACTTTTAACGAAAAGGAAATACAGACTCCAGTAGAAAAGGAAATACAGACTCAAATGATCAACTCTAGTAGAAAAGGAAATACAGACTCAAAAGACAAACTCTGGTAGAAAAGGAAATACAGACTCAAAAGACAATCATGAATACATTAAAGTTCCTGGTGCCCGCGGGACATCGTTCGGTCTCGCCGCGGGCCTATATGCAAGTTCCCCTTATTTTGAATCGTGCTCATCCTGCACATTTATTAAGGTGATTTAATCACTTATTTTGACCTAAAAGAAAAAAAATGACACTATTTTTGTTCAAATTTTCAATTTTAAAACAAACGGCCGGTTTTGCAGTTACGGCCTTTCAGCACTTCGGGGAGAAGATTTTAAGGCTGTGTCTGTTAACCGTTGAACTGATTCAGAGTGGCTGTTCTTGCAAAAACAGCCTCCCAGCGCCCTTTTGGGGACATTCAGCTTATTTTAAACAAGAATGGGGGCACCCGACTTATTCCTGATGAAATTAAAAATTTTGGCATTTTTGGCTGTTTTTGAAAAGGGGAGGTTGGACCCGATGAGGGTTGCCTACGTATCTCACATCCGGTGAGAATCAAACCAGCGTAGTTCGGGCAACATAAATCTAACTATTTTTTGAAAACAAGACTTTTTTTTTTTTTTAGGTTGGCAACTACACTATTTCTGAAAGCAGGATATCTTTTTTCTTTTTTTAATATTTTCTTTTTCAGTTGGCAAATAAAATAAACTAATTTGAAAATAAAACTCTTTTTGTTTTCTTTTCCGAAAAAAAACAACTTTGCTTCTTTTTTTTCTTTTCAATTTTCTTGAAAATTCCAGCGGAATTTCGGCACTACTTGGACATTGGTTTTTCTAATATAGGTAATTAACTCTCTACACTGCTATTTCTTTTTTTCTCTTTTTGTGTTTTCCAATTTTTCCCAAATATTCAAAGCCGGTCAGCATGCGGGTCCCAAACAGATAAATGCACAAGTAGGATGCAGCAGGATGGTCCATTATTCCGGGTACACCTGTCCTAGACGGACCCAACCCCTGTGTTGAGTCCCCTAAGTCAAAATGCACATGATGCAAATAAGCGTTCCTACTAGGGATCCGGCATGAAGTGAAGTTCTTCTAGGTTCAAAACCTGGGTATGTGTTCTAGACTGTGTACCCGAGCGGACAACTCGAGTCGAGGAGGGGGCTACGTACCGGGAACCAAAAGGCCATCCGGCTTAGTAACTTGTCCGGCCTCTTTCTTATTTCAGGGTATTGACACTAACAGAATAGGGAGTCTCAACCAGTAAGCACATCCCCGGAGGGGAGAAGAGAAGGGTTTCGGCACAGTTTATATACAGTTCAGATAATATCAAAGCGGTAAAAAGCAACATTTTGCACATTTAGCATGAAACATGTAGGAAAATCAGATATAACCAAATACAACAATTATTCTAAGCTCGAATTCTGAACCCTGAACCAAAGTTCTGGGTTCTTTTCCCCAGCAGAGTCGCCAGAGCTATCACACCTCCTTTTTTACTACACCCCCGGAATAGGGTATAATAAGGGAGTTATTTCCAACTTGAAGTGACAATCGGAACGGGATTTATTATTAAGATTTCAGAGTCGCCACTTGGGAGATTAATGGTGTCCCAAGTCACCGGTTGAATCCCGATCCGAGGAAATTATGACTCTGTTAACAGTCCGCGAACCAGAACTCCGAGTAAGGAATTCTGTTAACCCGGGAGAAGGTATTAAAAAGACCATTAATCAATGTAGCCGAAGAGAGATAACGCTTATTATGAGTAATAACACATTTATCAATGTCATGACAATTAAAATCATAACCATCTCTCATAGCTAGAAACCGAAATTAAATTCCTTCTAACGGAAGGTACATATAATGTGTCTTTTAAAGCTAAAACTCTACCACTACCAAACGAAATACTAATATTTCCTAATGCTAAAGCTGGGGCTGCTGAACCGTTTGCTTGATAAACATTGATTTCTCCTCTGCTTAGCCGCCGTGTTACTTGAAACCCCTGCAAATAAGTGTAGATATGATTAGTGGCTCCCGAATCTACACACCATGACATGGTAGAAACAGCCGCTAAAGATATTTCAACGACAAGTAGATGTAAATCACCTGGTTTATTTTTCAGCTTGGCCAGATAAGTTGGACACTGCTTCTTATGATGCCCGGGCTGCTTGCAGTGATAACACTTGCTCTTAGCCTTTTTTACACCAGCAGTTGCGCCACCAACAGAGGGTTTTTGAGCCTTTTTCTTTTTCTGCCCGCCTCTCGGCTTAGAAGAAGAACCTACCTCAAAATTCAATGCCACGGAAGGAGCTTGGGACTTGATAATAGTCGCTGCCGACTGCAGCTCATTCAGCAATTTCGCAAGGGACAAATCCATTTTGTTCATGTTATAATTCAGGCGAAACTACTGAAAACTGTCAGGCAAAGTCTGCAGGATCATTTCAACCTGCTTGTCCAATGTTAGCTCCAAGGACCTCCAGTTCATTCAGAAGACTCATCATCTTCAGAACATGGTCCCTGACCGATGAACCTTCAACCATTTTGGTATTCAGAAGGGCTTTCATGGCAGTCTGCTTAGCCGCACGATTCTGATCTCCGAACATTTCTTTGAGATTTTC
>NW_017686937.1:5288-6200 GCF_001879085.1 Nicotiana attenuata | reverse complement strand
ATTTTACCGCTTTCCAAAAAACTACTCCCCAAAAATCGACCCCTCTCCCCGAGCTCCAAATCAATTTTCAACTTTTGAACAAAACCTCAAAATTGTGATTTCTGCCCAGTAATCAGCATCTGCGGCTCTGGGACCGCAGCTGCGGTCCTGCTTCTGCAGAGCACAAGTCACATCTGCGATGTTTCATTAAAGCTAAGTTTTCGACCTACGACTCCCTTACCTCACATGCGGTCTCGCAGGTGCATTGGCCATTTCGCACCTGCGGTTTTGCTGCAGCCTGGTCAATCTCGCTTCTGCGATCACATAGCCGCTTCTGCGGCGCCGCACCTGCGGTCCCACACACGCAGGTGCGGTTATGACAGGAAACACAGCTTCAACTGCCAACTTCAATGCCTAACTCTCTGTCAACCATCGGAAATCATCCCGAGGCCCCAGGGACCTCAACCAAAAGCACGAACAAGTCTAATACCACTGAACAAACTTATAAAAATTTTCAAAACACCTCAAACAACATCAATTCAACCAATAGCATCGAATTCAAGCCTAAGAACTTCAAAACTCTCAAAATACGCTTTCGATCAAAAAGTCTATCAAACCTCGTCCGAATAACCTGAAATTTTGCACACACGTCACATTCAACCCTACAGTGCTACTCCAACTTTCGGAATTCCATTCCAACCCTGATATCAAAATCTCACTATCGAACCGGAAACTTCAAAAGTTCAACTTTCGGCATTTCAAGCCTAAATGAGCTTCCGACCTCCAAAACACAATCCGAACACGCTCCTAAACCCGAAATTACCCAACAAAGCTAACGGAACCAACGAAATTTCATTCCGAGGCCGTCTTCACACTGTTCCGACTACGGTCCAAATTCTAAAACTTAAACTCTCATTTAGGGACTAAGTGTCC
>NW_017686937.1:0-1822 GCF_001879085.1 Nicotiana attenuata | reverse complement strand
CTTTGGCTTAAGGTTTCCGGGTTTTCTTTTGGGTAATTTTAGGCCAGTCCTTAGAATGGTGAATCCCTGATTGATTTGAATTGGGTTTTGAAAAATCAAAAGCCCAGGTGGGGATTTAATTTGGATTTACAGACCCATACCAAATTGAGTTGGGCCAATTTGACCTATATTTTGATTGGAAGGGTAATTTTCAGGGGTTTAAGGGGTATTCTAGGTAATTGGCGTAGGGAATATTTCAGTAACTGAATAGGGAGCTTCTAGGGAGCTGGGGTGGGGGACTCATGTGAGAATCTGAAATTTACCCTAAGGGTATGAGAGCAAAAACCAAAATTGGAAAAGGTTTTAGGTGCAAAAAATTGATTCCTTAGGGCTGCCCTAGAACCTTACCTATAAAGGCATCATGACTTGATGTTCAAGTCAGAAGAGAAATTAAGAGACAAAATTCTGGAGAAATCAGAAAGGCTAAAGAAAAATACAAAAACATTAAAAAAGGTCTGAGAAATTAGAAGAAAAATACACAAAAAAGGCACCACAAACACTGTTTCATTGAAGCTGTGTGTGTTTCTTAAAAGATTGAAGTGGTTTTGACTCTTTCTAGGATCGAAATGGTTTGAGCAAGCTGAAACTGCTGTTGTTGATCTGCTGAATCTCATCTTCTTCTGCTGCTGATTTTCTCACTGTTCTTTTGCTTTAAGTTTACCAGGTATTCCTTGGATCTCTTTAACCTGTGAAGTGCAAAATGGGAAGCTTTGTAACTGATATGCAATTCAAGACCTTTGATGTTTAATTAATGATAATTCATGTTGTAATTCTGTGCTATTTTAGTTTCTTTTGATATGTTCATTTATTTAGTTATGATTTTGTTTGAGTCTAGTTTGTAAATCTGGACGGACACTATAATTAGGTAGCTGGTGTGTTAGATGGTTTGAAATTCTGATCTTATGTGGACTAATTGGGTATTGGTAGTAGGGGCCAGTTTAAATGAATAGCATGTCTGCTGCTAGGTTAGATTTGAATTGTGTTGAACCAGCAATGAACATTCCTATGAGTTTTATCATGTTATTGATGTCTAGTGTTGGTTTTAATTGCCAGACAAGTATGGGAGTCTTGCAGCACTTTTGGTACCTAGTTCAAGTGTTTAAAGAATTATGCTATTGGATGCCTTAGTTGTAAAGGTTCACTTTGGATGAATAAGGGCTTTGATCTGCAGTTACATATGGCCTGTATATTTCCTTGAGTATGTTAGTTGGCTTAGTTAATATTGAGCATGCTAGGAGTTTGAATCATTCTGTTCCCTGAAGATTGTGCAGATGTTCAAAGATGTAGTTATTGGGGTTGTTTCTTTTCATCTACGAATTTGTTCTTTTAAAGCAAGTTTGAAATTGATTGTGGAACTTGCACAATTTGGCTTATTCTAGTTAGATATTCTCTTAATAATCTGCTTGCATAAGGTTTTGGCACTTTTGGTAAAGGACTCTGAATCCATGTGGTGATCTGTTCAATTGCAGCCCTTGATTAAATTACGATTAGCCTTGAATGTATATAGTTGAAACAATTCATCTATTGTTTGCCCCAATTTTGATTCAATGAGGGAATCCTGCAATAGCATATCGAAGTGGGCCTTTGGGTTTGTTCTTTGTCGTGTTCTTGGGCGTATTTCTGAGCCCCATTCATGCATTTTTAGATCGATTGGGCCTGGCCTATTTGGGCTTCAAGGCCTGTCGCTAGTTTAACTTCTCCAAATAATTAAGTGTTCAGTTTCAATTCGATATCAGCCCCTTTAGTATTAAGCATGGTGAACATTAACTTTGAAACAAAAGAT
>NW_017686936.1:2142-6201 GCF_001879085.1 Nicotiana attenuata | reverse complement strand
GTTTCTAGTTTGAGAAAAGTGGCTGAGTTTGCAAAACAGTATTAAATTCTAGGACTGAGTTCAATGATATGTAGAAATGGTAAGAAACCAGTAATAACAATCCCTGAAGGATTTAATCGATTGGCACGAAGCCCAAATATTGCAAGCAGCTCAATTTAAAATAATAATAAGTAAATTTCAGTCAAATACGCAGTATGTTCATCTACCGGGATGGACCAAGTCACAATCCCCAACGGTGCTCTACCCCACACTCGCTACCGGCGTGCAAGTCACCTCAATATAGCACTACGATGTGCAAACACGGGGTTTCAAACCCTCAGAACAGCATTTACATCTATTACTCACCTCAAGCCAGCCAAAATCCTAGTTCGCTATTCCCTTGCCTCTCGAATCGACCTCCTCGTGCACTGAATCTGATCAAAACCACAACGAATACGTCACAATAGGCCAATGGAACAATACCCAAGCGAAAACAATCGAAAAAAATAGCTAAAATCTCGAAATTAGCAAAACCCGAGCCCCGGACCCACTTCTCAAAAATTAGAAAATTTAACATCAACGGATTCCTTATCTCGCCACGAGTCTATACATATAAAGATTACCAAAATCGGAGTCCAAATGACCCCTCAAATCCCCATTTTAACTCTCTTAAGTTTCAAGCCCTAACCTCCATTCTAACTCCTTATTTCCTTGGTTTTTTCATTCTAAATTCACAATAAAAACGTGTTTTTAGTTCATAGGACTTACCTCCAATCAATACCCGTCGAAATCCTCTTCAATTCCCGTCCAAAAGCTCTCAAGGTCGCTCAAAAATGGTGGAAATAAGACTTGGTTCGCGGATGAAATAATTAATAAAAACCCTTCTGTCAGCTGACATTTAACTCTATGCGAACGCGAGGTTCCACTCGCGTTCGCGATGAACAAAATTACTTCTGACCAAAAATAGCCTACGCGAACGCGAAGGGCAACTGCCCTGGGACCCAATTCCTTTACGCGAACACGGACCTTCTCCCGCGAACGCGAAGCTTGATCACCTAACCCTCCGCGATCGCGAGTCCTCCAACGCGAACGTGAAGGTCAAAATCCTGGCCCTCAAATTCCTTCTACGCGAACGCGATGGCCCACACGCGTTCGCGAAGGCCAATAACCTGCTGCACTGGCTGCAGAATTTCTGCAACATTTTTCCAAGTTCAAACCTCCCGTTAGCCATCCGAAATCTCCCCGAGGCCCCCGGGACCTCAATCAAAATCAGCAACGCATCCTAAAACATCATTCAAACTTGCTCCAATCATCAAAACACCTCAAACAACACCAAAACCATCACATTACATCGGATTCAAGCCTAAGTTCTTCTAAAACTTCCAAAACACGCATTTGATCAAAAACCCAACCAAAACACCTCCGAATGACCTGATATTTTGCACACACATGCCAAATCACCTAATGAAGCTACTGCAACTCTCGGAATTCTATTCCGACACTCGGATCAAAATCTCACTTATCAACCGGAATTCGCCAAAGTACTAACTTCGCCAATTCAAGCCTAATTCTACACCGGACCTCCAAAATTACTTCCGATCACACTCCTAAGTCACAAATCATCCCCCGAAGCTAACCGAAACATCAGAATTCATATCCGAGCCCTCTAACACAGAAGTCAACATCCGGTTGACTTTTCCAAAACAAACCTTCCTTAAAGAGACTAAGTGTCTCATTTCCTTCTAGAACCAATCCAAATCAACTCGTTCACACCCAACACTGATAATGAAGCATAAAGAAATAGAAAATGGGGCAAACGGGGCGGTAACTCACGTGACGACGGGTTGTGTCGTCACATCCTCCCCAACTTAAACAAACGCTCGTCCTCGAGCGAGTCAAGAAACATACCTGAAGCCTCAAATAGGTGAGGGTATCTTTTCCGCATCTCCCGCTCGGTCTCCCAGGTAGCCTCTTCCACGGGCCGACCTCTCCACTGCACTTTCATTGAAGCAACATCCTTTGACCTCAACTTCCGAACCTGACGATCCAAAATGGCTGCTGGCTCTACATCATAAGTCAAGTCACCCTCCAGCTGAACTGTACTGAAATCTAGAACATGGGACGGGTCCCCAATGTACTTCCGGAGCATAGAAACATGAAAAACTGGATGCACGCCCGACAAGCTAGGTGGCAAGGCAAGCTCATAAGCCACCTCCCCAATCCTCCTAAGTACCTCAAAAGGCCCAATGAATCGCGGACTCAACTTCCCTTTCTTTCCGAATCTCATAACACCCTTTGTGGGTGAAACCTTCAGCAAGACCTTCTCACTAATCATATAGGATACATCTCGGACCTTCCTGTCCACATAACTCTTCTGCCTCGACTGCGCTGTACGAAGTCTCTCCTGAATCACATTCACCTTCTCCAATGCCTCCTGAACCAAATCTGTCCCCAACAATCTAGCCTCCCCGGGCTCGAACCAGCCAACTGGAGATCTACACCGTCTCCCATACAAGGCCTCATACGGTGCCATCTGAATGCTGGACTGATAGCTGTTGTTGTAGGCAAACTCTGCAAGCGGTAGAAACCGATACCATGACCCTCCAAAATCAATAACGCAGGCGCGTAACATATCCTCCAATATCTGAATGGTGCGCTCGGACTGCCCGTCCTTCTGAGGGTGAAAAGCTGTGCTCAACTGCACCTGAGTATCCAATTCTCGCTGAACAGCTTGCCAAAACTGAGAGGTGAACTGAGTGCCCCGATCTGATATGATGGAAACTGGGACACCATGCAATCGAACTATCTCCCGAATATAAATCTCTGCTAGCGGCTCTGAAGAATAAGTAGTATAAACCGGAATGAAGTGCGCGGACTTGGTCAGCCTGTCTACATTCACCCAAATATCATCAAATTTCTTCAGAGTCCGTGGGAGTGCGGTAACAAAATCCATAGTGATCCTCTCCTACTTCCACTCAGGAATAACCATCTGCTGATGTAAGCCTCCCGGTCTCTGATGCTCATATTTCACCTGCTGACAGTTAAGACATCGGGCTACATACTCCACAATATCTCTCTTCATCCTCCGCCACCAATAGTGTTGTCTAAGATCCTGATACATCTTTGCGGCACCCGGATGAATGGAATACCGCGAGCTATGGGCCTCCTCCAATATCAACTCCCGCAACCCATCCACATTGGGCACGCAAATCCGGCCCTGCATCCTCAACACACCATCATCCCCAATGGTCACATCCCTGGCATCATCATGCTGAACCCTGTCCTTAAGGACAAGCAAATGCGGATCATCATACTGACACTCCTTGAAGAGGTCATACAAGGAAGACCGAGAAACCACACAAGCCAACACCCGACTGGGCTCTGAAATATCTAGTCTCACAAATCGGTTGGCCAAGGCCTGAACATCAACTGCAAATGGCCTCTCCTCAACTGGAATGTATGCCAAGCTCCCCATACTCACCGACTTTCGGCTCAAAGCATCGGCCACTACATTGGCCTTCCCCGGTTGTACAGAATAGTGATATCATAATCCTTAAGTAACTCTAGCCACCTCCGCTGCCTCAAATTAAGATCCTTTTGCTTAAACAAATGCTGAAGACTGCGATGATCCGTGAATACCTCACAAGATACGCCATACAAGTAATGCCTCTAAATCTTCAACGCATGAACTATAGTAGCTAGCTCCAAATCGTGAACGGGGTAGTTCTGCTCACGGGACTTCAACTGACGAGAAGCATAAGCAATAACTCTACCCTCCTGCATCAAAACACAACCAATCCCAACTCGCGAAGCATCACAATATACCGTATAAGAACCTGAAGCTGATGGCAAAACCAATACTGGAGCTGTGGTCAAAGCTGTCTTGAACTTCTGAAAGCTCTCCTCACACTCGTCCGACCACACAAATGAAACATCCTTCTGAGTCAACTTGGTCAAGGGCGATGCAATAGAGGAAAAACCCTGAACAAACCGGCGATAATAGCCTGCCAACCCAAGGAAACTACGAATCTCTGTGGCTGAGGACGGTCTAGGCCAACTCTGCACCGCCTCTATCTTCTT
>NW_017686936.1:0-969 GCF_001879085.1 Nicotiana attenuata | reverse complement strand
CAACGATAACATCGAAGTCCACCATACTCAACTAGACAATAAATACAACTACGGGTCTCCAGACCCCCAATAGTCACCAAACATGACCGGTACACATGGTCTACCACAATAGTATCGCCCACCGGGGTAGATACATGAACAGGTAAAGCAAGACACCCTCGGGACGTACCTAAATGATGAGCAAAATATGAAGACACATATGAATAGGTAGAACCGGGATCAAATAATACTTAGGCGTCTCTGTGGCAGACTGAAACAATACCTGTAATGACAGCGTCTGAAGCAATGGCATCTGTCCTACCCAGCATAGCGTAGAAACGATCCTGGCCACCGCCTGATCGATCTCCACCTCTGGTATGACCCCTGGCTGCCTGATCTCCACCCTTAGCTGGCTGGGCGGGTGATGAAGTAACTGGAGCAGAAGTCGAGGGCTGACCCCTGTGTCAACCACTCAAACTGCCTACGCAGCTCCTCCATGCGGGACTGAGGTACATACTTCTCCAGAAAGAGAGCGGATAACTGCTGCCAAGTCAGAGGTGCTGCACCGGCAGGCCTACGCCTCTCAAAGTCCTCCCACCAAGTAAGAGCAGCTCCGTGAACTGAAAAGTAGTAAATGCCACACCACTCGACTCAAGGATCCCTGCCGTATGGAGCATACGCTGACATCTGTCAAGAAAACCCTGGGCATCCTCGCCCTAAGCACCACCGAATGTCGGAGGCTGGAGCCTACCAAACCTCTCGAGACGACGCTGCTCATCGTCTAGCATAGCTGGAACCACGAAGCCCTGAACTGGTGCAACCTGCTGAGCTGGAGGTGCCTCTGGTGTCTGTAGTCCCTGCACCACCTGCTCAGGTGTGCGAGCAACGGGGGTCTGGTTGCCTCCCCCGGCCTGTGAAGTGCTGCTGCTGCTGTGGTCGCTGAAACTGCCTGATCCAGGCCAGTGCAGACTGATAATATCTGTGCCAAGG
>NW_017686935.1:5444-6201 GCF_001879085.1 Nicotiana attenuata | reverse complement strand
ATGTACCAGGACTTGTGGCAACATTATTGGTGGCGTAGGATGAGAAAGATATCGTTGCATAGTGTGGCTCGGTGTTTGAACTGTCAGCAGGTCAAGTATGAGCATCAGAGGCCTGGTGGTTTGTTTCAGAGGATTGAGCTTCCCAAGTGGAAGTGGGAGAGGATTACCATGGATTTCGTTACTGGACTTCCGATGACTCAGAAGAAGTTTGATGCTATTTGGGTCATTGTTGATAGGCTGACCAAGTCAGCATATTTTATTCCGGTTGCAGCCACTTTTTCATCGGAGAGATTAGCTGAGATCTACATCCGAGAGATTGTTCGCCTTCATGGGGTGCCGGTATCTATCATTTTGGACCGAGGTACGCAGTTTACCTCGTGCTTCTGGAGAGCAGTTCAGCAGGAGTTGGGCACCCAGGTTCAGTTGAGCACAGCGTTCCACCCTCAGACGGACGGCCAGTCCGAGAGGACTATTCAGATATTGGAGGATATGCTCCGAGCCTGTGTCATCGATTTTGGAGGCTCGTGGGACTAGTTTTTGCCCTTAGCAGAGTTCGCCTACAGCAACAGCTACCAGTCCAGCATTCAGATGGCTCCATATGAGGCGTTGTATGGTAGGCGATGTCGGTCTCCAGTCGGATGGTTTGAGCCGGGAGAGGCTCGGTTATTGGGTACAGATTTAGTTCAGGAGGCTTGGATAAGGTCAAGATCATTCAGGACAGGCATCGTTCGGCTCAGTCGCGGCAAAAGAGTTATGC
>NW_017686935.1:0-895 GCF_001879085.1 Nicotiana attenuata | reverse complement strand
TTAATAAAGTAATTAATTAACTAATTAATCCTAACATATACACAAAAACCTAATATGCAATGCATGAAACTTTTGACATTTTTTAGGGGCATTTTTTTCATAGATTTTTAAACAAAATTAAACGTAGCACAAAAAATGCAAAACAATTATAAAAATCCTACAAAAATCCTATAAGTTGAAACAATTTGGAAAAAATCTATTTCTTAATTTTGTAGAGATTTTTAGTAGGGCAAGAATCACATGCTCACAGTGAGTCTGTTCCTCCTCTAACTCGTGCATTGCTCTAACTTTCAGTACATGGCATCTAGGAAGAAAGCAATTACTGGCCAAGGAGCTAATGACGCCCTAGGAGTGGCAGTTGGTCTTTACATGAGGATGCGGGTGAGTACCCGAGGGGTGAGGACATTCCCCCTGCTACAACACTGCTTGATTCTACTACACCAGTTCCTATGTCTGCTGAGGGTACAACAACCCCTCCAACTGACATTCCGGTTCCACCTCCAACCCCAGCTTCTGGTCCTAGTGTTTCTGATGCGGACCTTAGGGGAGCCATACAGATGTTGGCTCAGTTAGTGGCTTCCCAGGCCCAGAGAGCTAATGTTGCCCCTACTTCTTCTAGCCAGCAAGGGGATTTTGCCAGATCCAGGGTAAACAGTTCCTTTAGTGAGATCCTCCAGTGTTCACGGGTGCTTATCCCGAGGAGGATCCCCAGGATTTTATTATTGAGATGCACAAAACTCTCAGAGTTATGCGTGCAACTGAGATAGAGGGAGTGGAGTTGGCCGCCTACCGCCTGAGAGGGGTAGCTTATTCGTAGTTTGAGTTGTGGGTGGACTCCCGTGAGGAGGGGATCCCTCTAGCGAGGTGGAGTGAGTTTGTTGACGCCTTCATGGAT
>NW_017686934.1:4494-6201 GCF_001879085.1 Nicotiana attenuata | reverse complement strand
GCAATCAGGAGCCCGCTTGGAGAACAGAGGCATTTATTTCAAGTATTAGCAATCAGGAGCCTAATCAGGAGCCCGCCTGGAGAACAGAGGCATTTATTTCAAGTTTTAGCAATCAGGATCCCGCCTGGAGAACGGAGGCATTTATTTTAAGTTTTAGCAATCAGGAGCCCACCTGGAGAACGGAGGCATTTATTTTAAGTTTTAGCCGCCAGGAGAACAAAGACATTTATTTCAAGTTTTAGCAGTTAGGAGCCCGCCTGGATAACAGAGGCTTTTATTCCGAGTTTTAGCGATCAGGAGCCCGCCTGGGGAACAGAGGCATTTATTTGAAGTTTTAGCAATTAGGAGCCCGTCTGGAGAGCAGAGGCATTTATTTCAAGTTTTAGCAATCAGGAACCCGCCTGGAGAACAGAGGCATCTATTTCAAGTTTTAGCAATCAGGAGCCCGCCTGGAGAACGGAGGCATTTATTTCAAGTATTAGCAATCAGGAGCCCGCTTGGAGAACAGAGGCATTTATTTCAAGTTTTTAGCAATCAGGAGCCCGCTTGGAGAACAGAGGCATTTATTTCAAGTTATAGCAATCAGGAGCCCGCCTGGAGAACAGAGGCATTTATTTCAAGTTTTAGCAATCAGGAGCCCGCCTGGAGAACAGAGGCATTTATTTCAAGTTATAGCAATCAGGAGCCCGCTTGGAGAACAGAGGCATTTATTTCAAGTTATAGCAATCAGGAGCCCGCCTGGAGAACAGAGGCATTTATTTCAAGTTTTAGCAATCAGGAGCCCGCCTGGAGAACAGAGGCATATATTTCAAGTTTTAGCAGTCAAGAGCCCGCCTGGAGAACAGAGGCATACATTTCAAGTTTAATAAGTCAGGAGCCCGCCTGGAGAACAGAGGCATCTATTTCAAGTTTTAGCAGTCAGGAGCCCGCCTGGAGAACAGAGGAATCTATTTCAAGTTTTAGCAATCAGGAGCCCGCCTGGAGAACAGAGGCATACATTTAAAGTTTTAGCAATCAGGAGCCCGCCTGGAGAACAGAGGCATTTATTTCAAGTTTTAGCAATCAGGAGCCCACCTGGAGAACAGAGGCATTTATTTCAAGTTTTAGCAATCAGGAGCCCGCCTGGAGAACAGAGGCATTTATTTCAAGTTTTAGCAATCAGGAGCCCGCCTGGAGAACAGAGGCATTTATTTCAAGTTTTAGCAATCAGGAGCCCGCCTGGAGAACAGAGGCATTTATTTCAAGTTTTAGCAATCAGGAGCCCGCCTGGAGAACAGAGGCATTTATTTCAAGTTTTAGCAATCAGGAGCCCGCCTGGAGAACAGAGGCATTTATTTCAAGTTTTAGCAGTCAGGAGCCCGCCTGGAGAACAGAGGCATTTATTTCATGTTTTAGCAATCAGGAGCCCGCCTGGAGAACAGAGCAATGCATTTCAAGTTTCAGAAGTCAGGAGCCCGCCTGGAGAACAGAGGCATATATTTCAAGTTTTAGCAATCAGGAGCCCGCCTGGAGAACAGAGGCATCTATTTCAAGTTTTAGCAATCAGGAGCCCGCTTGGAGAACAGAGGCATCTATTTCAAGTTTTAGCAATCAGGAGCCCGCCTGGAGAACAGAGGCATACATTTCAAGTTTTAGAAGTCAGGAGCCCGCCTGGAGAACAGAGGCATATATTTCAAGTATTAGCAGTCAGGAGCCCGCCTGGAGAAC
>NW_017686934.1:0-252 GCF_001879085.1 Nicotiana attenuata | reverse complement strand
TGGAGAACAGAGGCATTTATTTTAAGTTTTAGCAATCAGGAGCCCGCCTGGAGAATAGAGGCATTTATTTCAAGTTTTAGCGATCAGGAGCCCGCCTGGAGAACAGAGGCATTTATTTCAAGTTTTAGAAATTAGGAGCCCGCCTGGAGAACAGAGGCATTTATTTCACGTTTTAGCAATCAGGAGCTCGTCTGGAGAATAGATGCATTTATTTCAAGTTTTAGCAATAAGGAGCCCGCCTGGAGAACAGAG
>NW_017686933.1:5296-6201 GCF_001879085.1 Nicotiana attenuata | reverse complement strand
CGCCTTATTTACATTTGCATGGCTGAAAGATCTCGACCTTATTTACATTCTGCATGGATGAAAGATCGCCACCTTATTTACATTTGCATGACTGAATGATTGCTACCTATTTACATTCTGCATGGCTGAAAGATCGCCACCTACTGCATTGCATGGGTTGAAAGATCGCCAAATACTGCATCTCATGGGCTGAAAGATCACCAAATTATCCAAAGGCATCATCGTTCGGAGCCATCAACTTCATAGCCCGAGAAAACACCATGTCATGGCCTAAGGATCCCTTTTAATATTTTGCATATCATTATTCAAAGGCGTCATGGTTCGGAGGCATCATCCTCATAGCCCGAGAGCATCATTTCATGGCATGCGAATCCTTTATTATACGCTTCATGGCCTAGGACATCATGGTCTAAGGACGTCATTCTAACCGTCTAAAGACAACCTTCATGGTCCAACGGGAATTTGCATCATGTTTAAATTTACGCACCATATATGCTTGTATTGCTTATTTGCAGGTAAATCGGCGAGCAACAGCCATCTCGGCAGGAGCGATCCTGCTCCAGTTCCCGCAACCCTATCAAACCTTAACCATTCCCCCGTCCTGAATATTGCGTCCGTTCTTGAAAGTCTCCATCGACATACTCCGCCGACGGATCCCGAACTACATACGGCCTGATTCCTGTAAGACCAGGGATATTTAGGCAGCTCAAAAGCCAGGGCACGGCCTAAGTCTCCTCTAACCATTTCGTTCGGTCAACTTTAGCCATCATATCTTTACACGACAACTCATTCATCCTTCCCGGGTAAAGAGGGGCAGCTGTTGATACCCAATTTTTCCTATATATTTTTAATCTGCAAAATCCTTTCAAAATAGCATGTGCATGCATATATAAGTATGTCCAAAT
>NW_017686933.1:0-810 GCF_001879085.1 Nicotiana attenuata | reverse complement strand
CATTTTGCTTCTTTAAACTGGTATGTTCTAATTAAGCTTACAGCATCAACAACAACATGGTTACTTAATGTTCTTGCATTCTTGTCTGCCTACTGCTTGTATCTATTTCAGTACCTTTATGTAGCATGCTGTAATTTCTTTTCTCCTGTTCTGAATTAATGTTTTGTGAACCTTAAATCCCTATCCCCAATGTGTTTGGTATCTATGTTTGGTATGGGGCATGGCAGTATTGAACATTGCTGTCCATCCCCCTGGGATCATAACCCCTATGTTTTCTCTAGTGTTGTGTGTTCTGGTGGGCTTATAGGCATGCCGACATCTTCTATTGCTGTGCATGCCCAAAGCTAACCCTTGCCTAAGTACATAGGCTCTTTGCAATTCCCAACCCCTGAACCCCTTTTGTATGAAGTTATCAACTCTGTAACTGTTTCCCTACCACCCTTTACCCCTCTCCTTTATTCCCTAAACTCTTAGAACTCTGTTTCTGCACTTGCACTATCTTCTTAGAATTAAGTTCTGCCCCCCCTCGTGTGAGCCTTGCCTTGGGACCCATGAGCTCCCTTTGAACTTGGACACATGAGGGTTGGCACTTCCACACTGCACTTGTCCCTATCTGGTTATGAAACTTGGGTGTGAGCACTGCTCGGGGTCCTATTAAGGCCCTTAGGGAACTCTGACACACTCAAGTCTGAGAAAGGCTTTGGATCAGTGGTCTTTGAGTTGGTTTATCTCATGACTCAGAGAGGAAGTCAAGAATCAGGCTTCCTCTAGTTGTAATTTTTCTTTGTACTTTTTCTGATGTAATTTATT
>NW_017686932.1:2667-6201 GCF_001879085.1 Nicotiana attenuata | reverse complement strand
CTTAAAAAATATTTTTTTACTTCTTAAAAAATTTGGGTTGTAAAAAAAACTCTTTTAAGACCCCAAAAATAATAACTTCTGGACAATTTTTAAAAAAAATTAACCAAAACAGGACAAATTTAAATTAAAATTTCGTACAACAAGAGAAACGATGTAATTTAAAACATTTTCAAAATTTTTCTGGTAAAATTATAGACACAGAAAGTAAAAGGCAAAAGCTAGTTAAAGTTGAGAAAACACAGGTTACCGAGTTAAATACCATGTTTGGCCAAGCTGAAAAATTTTACTTATTTTGAGAAGTATTTTTTTCAAAAGTGTTTTAAAAGAAAGTACTTTTGTTGAGAAGCAGTTTGTGTTTGGCAAATTAATTTGAAAAGTATTTTTGAGGAGCAATTAGTATTGGCCAAGCAATTAAATGGTGCTTCTAAGTATATTTTTCTCAAAAGTACTTCTCGGGAGAAGCTACTTTTTTCTGCTTCTCAAAAATCTACTCAAAAGCACTTTTTTTCTTCAAAAAGCTTGGCCAAAGACCTTAACTTTAAATAAAAAAGCACTTTAGGCCAAGAAAAAAGCTTGGCCAAACAGGCTATAATAGACTTATGGGAGCTGATAAATGGGCGTGGGTCAAAAAAAATATAAAAAGCCTATTATGTCCTTATTTACTTTTGGTTCCAAACATTTCTTTTTTATCCAATGAGTTTCTCCAAAAAAAAAATGTATATGCATTACTCCCTCCGGTCCACAACAAGTGACCAATTTGTTTCTGGTACGCTCATTAAAAAAATACTAAATTATATACAAAAATACCTAGTATGACTAAACTAATCTTAATTAAATATTTAATGTGAGGAGTAAGAAAACTTTTTAGGAATATGTACATAAGGTTAATTTTGTAAAAATAAATTAAATTTTTTCTTGATTATATCAGTGTACACTTATTTTAGACCAAAATAAAAAAGCAAATTGGTCACTTATTGTGGACCAAAGGGAGTAGCATGCTAAGCTTTTTATCTTCTCAATACATAGAACATTTAAAACAAATTTATAACTAAATTATTCTTAGTGCTGAATTATATGTACTGAATTTGAGTGAATATCATTAAATTTAATTACAGTTAATGTACTGAAATTAAACTACTTATTTAAATTATGGCAATTTAATTTATTAAACTATGCATATATATATAGTACACATTTGGTATATTTAAACTAACTCCTTTGCATTTTACATCTATACATTTTACCCGTAAAGAATTAATTTATAACTCACTTTTTTGCGTACACCCCTATTTATTTAAAATTAATCAATTAGCTCGCTCGCATACTGAATATATAATGATATGCTTTAAAGATAAATAATTGACTCCCTTGGTATACACCCTATTTATTTCAAAACTAAACAATTAACCATCTCAACTTTGCTGTTTTGCTTTTCTTATATTGAGAATTAAATGATTTTAACTACATACTAATTTAATTTAAAAAGTAATATATTGAAATTAAGTTATTCTTTTGTAAAGTCCCATAAATTTTAAAACGTTATTTTCAACTAAGCACATGCCTGATGACATGATTTAGAAAATTTTGCTATGTGTAAAATCCAAACAAGGTTGTTACATCCCTTCGAATATGATAATAAGGTTATGGTATGTATTAAGGAAGACTTGGAGTGGTGAAAAAAGGCACGAGGTTGCATGTATAGATTTTTAGTAACATCAATATTCGTGCTTTATGTCATGGGCGGCTTTTCAGCCATACCCCATGACCCCTTGGGCGCGCCCCGTGGCGTCCTAGCAAGCCTCCCAATGCCTAGCGCCACGGACGGCCCCGTGGTCTGGGCCGTGCCAAGTGACAAGCATGCAGGTGCCTCTGTCGCCCCACCGATATCCCTCGCCAGTGCCAAGCCGCAGGCAGATGCCAACAACGCCGCGCGCGCAGTCCGTGATACCAAAGACACTACTGCTGACAACGGACCTGCTGCTGCCTTATAGAAAACTAAGTCATTTTCATTGTAAATATAGAGTAGTTTTATTTCATGTACTTCCATTATGTTTCTCTAGCTTAGTCAAGTCTAGTCTTGTAGCTTTGGATTATTTTTTTTAAGCATTATTAGGGGGATCAAGCAATCAAAACTTTATAGCAAGCAAACAATTCTCTGTACTGGTGTCTCTCCCCCTCGACACCGCGTTGCTTTTCTGTAATAGCTTTCATTAATGCAATCAAGCTTTCTATCATTCTCAATTCTCATTTATGTTCTCTCAATTGCTCTTGACATTGGTTTTCCCGTACGGCACTGACAATCTCGTCTAGCGTACGAAGGGGACCTCAGTTGGCGGACAGTAACTGCACCGACATCAGTTGCTTAGCCTTACGTCGCCCTTCCAAGGAATCTCAGGAAGGTGCCGCGTAACAGTTGGTATCAGAGCCCAGGCTCGACACCGGACGAGGGAACGCATTGACATTACCACCATTTCTCGCCATGGTGAATCATGGGAACCGCATTGCGGCCCTTGAGGAGACGGTTGAGGTATTACGGCCTATCGTGGATACGGTGCCTGAACTAAGAACCAGCCTAGTGCAAAGGTTGGACGACCTGGACCGTAGAGTGCTCCAGGCCGAAGTTGACGTAGAAAACATCAGTCGCGACTCCGAGGGAGACCGACAGACGGCAGCCACAGAGGCAGCCAATTAGGAAATTCGAGGGACTCCAACAGAAGCGCACCGAGGATTTAGCCTACAGGGCACAAGAGGCAGACAGGGTAACTGTCATGCAACAAACTATTGACAAATTGACAAACTAGCTCAATATTGTCAATGTTGCTTTACAGGGCCTACTTCGAGGAGGTGGAAACCAAATCAGGGGCGCTGTGAACCCCGCTTCCGCGACACAAAAACTGAAAATTCCTGAGCCAAAGCCATACAGTAGAGCTAGGAATGCCAAGGAAGTGGAGAACTTGATCTTTGACGTTGAACAATATTTTGATGTTGTTGGGGACCTGGAGGAAGCTAAGAAGGTAGCAACTGCTGCCATGTATCTTCAGGGTGATGCTAAACTCTGGTGGCGGGTGAAGTACGAAGCCATCAGGGCCGGTGAAGATGCTCTCGAGACATGGGCAGAACTGAACGCAGCCATACGCCTATAGTTCTTCCCCGAAAATATTGAATACAATGCAAGGAGAAAACTACGGGAGTTACGCCAGACAAAATCAGTGTGGGACTACGTGAGGGAATTCTCCGCACTCATGCTAAGCGTACGCGACATGGGGGACAAAGACAAGCTCCTCACCTTCCTGGAAGGGTTGAAACCTTATGCCCGCGTGGAGCTACAAAGACAAAGGGTAGATACCCTTCCCAAGGCGATCCAAGCAGCTGAATGCCTTGGGGACTACCAAATGAAAGCTCGGAAGGACAGGCCTCAGCCGCTTGCCCGAGCGGGATTCAAAGGGGGCCAGCCTAGCAATGGTGGTCCTAGAAAAAGTGGGGGAGATCGGAACTCAAACAAATCTAGAGCTCCTTCCTCAGGCAGCAACAGTG